>NC_045806.1:28813056-29086226 GCF_009873245.2 Balaenoptera musculus
ACAATTTTGGGACATCATATAAAACAGTGAACAAAACACTAAGACTTTTAAACTGTATTTCAGATTAAAAGAAGAAGAACATGGGGTTGTGAGCAAGAACAGTGACAGAGTGAGGTCAGCGTGCTTTTCTGGGTCATGCTGCACTCTGGCATGGAGCTGGCACTCTACAGTGGGCTGAGATGAAGCTCTACTCACGTACTTCTGAAGGGATGGACCAAGTACCTTTAGATGAAATTGAGAGTTTTTTAAATTCAGCTACACTTTCCCAGGTAACCCAAAGTTTTTCCCATCTGAAATACATGTTATTACAAGTCTCTGGAGTCAGAGTTAGAGCTGAATACCAGAGTCAACAAGTATAAGGCAAAAGGTATACATTTCATTTTTACTTGTGTCTCCAAACATCCTGTGCATGTTAGCTGCTAGCTGATTTTTTCCATAATATATTTATACTGAATATTGCTCCTGATTTTTATTTTAGCTAAAGGAACCGAATCTACTTTTGCTATTAAAATTCCAGAATGTATTTTCTTTAAAAGACACAAAAATAATTCAAAATATCCATGAAGTCTGAGTAGTGAATAGGAGGTTTTATTTTGATATGGGAGATACGTATCAATAGATACTAGCGACAGAAGCCATGGTCTCTGGCCTCAGGCAACTTATCATCCTGTGAGCTTGGATATAAAGCCTGTCTGGGATCAAATCCTAGCTCTATCATTTAACTGTGATCTTGAGAAGATGACTCAATTTTTCTGAACCTCAATTTCCTTACCTATAAAAGGAAATTGGTAAGACTTCCTTATAAGTGTGTCCTAATTAAATAAGAAAAATGAAAACATAGTCATGCATGGGATGTGGTCCATATTAAGACCTAAAAAGGTAGCTAGCTATCACTATTTTCATTTTCCTGAAATGAACTATTATTAAAAAAGAGAGAATGGAGGACTTCCCTGGCGGTCCAGTGGTTAAGGCTCTGCTCTTGCACTGCAGGGGGCATGGGTTCGATCCTTGGTTGGGGAGCTAAGATCTTGCATGCCAAGCCATGAGGCCAGAAAAAAAAGGGATGAAGGAAAGAATAAAACCAATAACCTTCAATTGAAAACATTTTAACAACAGACCAAGCTTTAAAATTATCAAAAAATTTAACACAATTTTGAAAAAAGTGATAAATAGATTCACTATACTAGTTACCATATGGTCCTTGCATTGGTATGAGATTTTTTAAAAAGTATTATTATTAGGCTTTAAAATTTTAAGTGGAGGATTGTACAGTTATTAGTTTTTTTCTATTTTTTAATGAGAAAATTGTAGTAGCATGTTGAGAGCTACACAGGGGGTTTTTGATGTGTTTTTTTTTCTTCAGGAACTGTGGCATTTATATTTTATGTATTTATATATTAAAGTATATTGGAGCCCACTGAAAATTTTTATGCAAGGAATATACTACTTAAAAATTCTCTGTAGGAGAGAGGTTAGGTTCACATACAGAAAACCTTACGATATACTGCTGTAACACAGAGAAGGGTATTTCTGTTAAATGTATTACCATATTATGGTCATTCCAAATGTTAAAAGCTACTTCATCCAGCAATCATATTACTATCGTAACTCACCAGAAAACCCGCTCTTTCTCTCAAATATATAGTCACTTAAAGCAAATATACAGAAAAGAAATTAGTGTATAGTTTAGGAATTAATGAGAATTTAAAAAACAACAGTCCCATTGAGAAAACAGAAGGCGGTACATTAGAAAAAACTGTGCAAGGGAAAATTTTCAGCAGCTTAAAAAATTAGTTCCATATTGTTTCAATTAACGAATGTAGATGGTGTTGTACTCATTATGTACACTTGATTCAGATATAAACCTTTTTTAGTTATAAATTATTTATATTTCAGATAAAAGAATATGTGGTCAAAAATGACTCTCTTTCCCTCAAGGAACACTGAACTCTTTCTGTTTTTATTTACTACCTTAATACCACACAATTTTTCCAAAAGGAATACAATACTATAGACTAAAAAAAAAATTGAAAATGTATAAAAACAGGGATACTTGAATCAGTCTAATGGAGATATTCTTTAAAAGTATTTAAGAATAAATAAAATTGAAATATATAATAGGTTAAAAAAATACAGTATGAAAATTGTTGTTTAAAGGAATTTTGCTAAAAGCTGTGTGCCACATTAATACTCACTTTTTACCTTTGTTGCAAAATTAAATTTCATCCATCAATTCTGCACAAAGCAAGACCCATCTATACTCTTGATAATTCAAATCCACAGGAATCTCTAAAAGGTAGCATAGATAATGTCTTTCATTTTACTAAATGAAAAAGGGCTGTAGAAAGGCACAAAAATCTTCAGTACCAAGTAGGTCAAATTGTGCAAACAATGCATCTAATTGACAAAAAGAAAAGGTAATCTTGACATACAGCTCCTCCCAGTTAACTTCTCCAGCTATGGCCAAGAATTTGCTAAAATATTAGCTGTGTTATTTTCATTCAATCTATTTCTTTCAAGTATTCTATATTTTAAAAAAATTCAGTTTCCTTTGAGCATTAGTAACTTTAGAAGAAAAAAAGTAATGCTTTAAAAAACTCTAAGAAATGAATCAGCAGCAATGTTCAAAGTTAAGTCTGAGAACTTCTAAAGTAGAAATGTCTCCCTAGTCTTTTAATTCACCTGAAATCAGTTTATAAACAATAATCCTGAATCTTTCTACCTCCTGCCACAAAGATGAGATGTTTCATTTATCCTGTTTTTTTTGTTGTTGTTGTTGTTGTTGTTTGTTTGTTTTTCTTAGATGAGAAAGCACCAAAACAAGGAGGCAGAAACTGGTTCTGTCTTCCCTGGTCCTAATTTTTTCCCCTTAACTCTTGCTGCCAATTACATTGACTTTTGTCTGTAGGAGTTTCTTTGTGTTTATTTGATCCTTTATACATGGACTCTCTTCATGGGGTCTTTTGCCAACTCACTGTATTATCCTTTTAGAACATGGTCGAAGACAGGCTCATATTACAATCCAATTTTCATTTCTGAGAAGATACTGGAATTGCTCACGTATAGTTTAAAAGGATATCTTTCCTCACCTTTCATTTATTAAAAGAAAGTGAACACAATGACATTCTTATTTTGAGTTATTTAATTACATTTTCTTATCCATGTGATTTTTTTCATCTAATTTAACACAATTATCAGAGGCATGGCCTGATTACATATTATGTCCTTATTCCAGAAGTACAATTCAAAACCTAACTTTGACTTCTGTTGATTTTCTAAAATTCTTCCCATAGATTCACATATCTCTACCCTGTTTTAGGGCTAACAATAATTTCAACTTTTCTATTATTTTAATGAAATTATTATTCCTCTCTCCTTTTCTCTAAAATGGATGTCTTTAAGATTTGGGAGGGCAAAAATCTTTGCGTCTGCTGTTTACTTTCCCCTTCAGTTGAGTGAACTATTAATAATCTTCACAATACCAATCTTTGTTGCAATTTAGAGATGGACTGTTTATAAGCATTTCAAATTCAGATGCTAACACAGGAGGCTCAGGCCTTAAAGAAATGCAGCCGCATGGAATCAACACTCGCCTCCAAGTCTTTGAGTCTCTCTGTAACATCGCTGGTAAATAGATAGGCAAATATGCTACCTATTTGCAAAGAATGGTTAGCTAACGATGGCTGAATATTTTACAATTTCTACTTTTCTTTCCCTTTTCTTGGCAATAGGAAGGCCTTAACTAAAGGTAAAGGAAACAACAAGCATCCACTGTGTTTTAGATAGCACAGAATATATATACAGATTTAACTAAGAGAATTCCTTCTCATTTCTGAGAATGTCCAAAACCTCTCCATCTGAACATCAGTGGAAAAGGAATCCATTTCTTTTAATGCTATTTATTAAATGCAAGCTTTTCTGAATGGTCAGAAAAGCTAAGGAGTGCACTTACATCACTGCACTGTATGATTTAGGAACTGGGGACTAAGATGTCCCATCTCAAGAAACAGCTCTACGAGGGCACAAATATTTTAGGGCTTGGGAATTCAAAGATAAATAAAAGAGGGTATCTGTCTTCAAGTAGTTTACACAGAACTTCCATGCCTGTGGTACACGTTAAACTGGATTACAGAAGTGTTGCATTTAGCCTAAACAATGGCAGGGAGATTGACTGAGGGAAAATTGGTAAAACATTTTTTCTTTTAAAGGGAGGAGAAGAATGGGTGTCTTAAGAAGAGGGATAAATACAAATCAATTGTTTTGGGGCAATTCTCTGTATATTTTCATTTCTCTATTTAACATGCACCTACTTTTTTTCACAGTGTATCTTAATATACCTTAATCTGCCCCTTCGAGGCCAAAGTCTCAATTACCAAATATATAGTAAGAAATGTATTGAGTTGATGCATTGCTCTAAGTGCACAGAAGGATACTATGAGAAACTCTATCAAACGCCTTACTAGTATTGGCCTGATCCACAAATCAAAACTTTTGGGTACCTTCAAGGAATGATTACTTCCTTTTTACAGCCTTTAAAATTATTACTTTAATGATGTGTTACATGATAAAAGATACATAAAACTGATATTCGATGGAAGAGTAGCTCTGGCAGTTAAAATTCTTTATAGATAAGTTAATACTATAATATTTAAATTCCTTTCCATGGTATATTAGTTTCCTGGGGCTGCGGTAACAAACAGGGTGTTTAAAACAACAGAAATGTATTCTCTCACAGTTCTGGAATCTACCAATTCAAAGTGAGGATTTTGGCCTGTTGGCAGGGCCACGCTCTCTCTGAAGGCTCTAGGGGAGAATCTGTTCCACATCTCCCTCTTGGCTTCTGGTACTGCCTGCGATCCTCGGCATTTCTTGGTGTTCCTTGGCTTGCAAATGCATCTCTCAAGGTTCGGCCTCTGTTTTCACATGGCATTCTCCCTATGTGTCTCCTTCTTTTCTCTTCTTATAAGGACATCAGTCATGGTAGATTAAGGGACCACTTTCCTCCAGGATGACATCATCTTAACTGATTATATCTACAACAACCCTATTTCCAAACAAGGTCACATTTTTGAAGTTCTGAGAAGGACATACATTTTGGGGGGTTTTATCCAACCCAGTCCATGTGGTAACGGTCCTCAATCAATTGCTTCCTGTCAATCTCTCAATTTTCAATTCAACCTCCCATCCAACTTAGCAGGCAAGCAAAATATATTTATTGAATGAAAAGCAGTAGCTGATAAAAGCAGGGGGAGGCCAAAGAGTAAATAGGAGTGGATTTGTTGGACAGAGAAGTCATATTTAGGAATAAATCACTAAAAGTACAAAGAAATCAAACATAATTCATTTAGATTAAGCATAACCATGATAATAAAAAG
Source organism: Balaenoptera musculus (assembly GCF_009873245.2). NCBI lineage: Eukaryota > Metazoa > Chordata > Mammalia > Artiodactyla > Balaenopteridae > Balaenoptera > Balaenoptera musculus. Next base: position 28,818,432 of record NC_045806.1, read on the forward strand.
TCATTACCTCATGACCTCACACAAAATGATGGCCTATGTATTTCCATGCTGATCACTCAAAATGCTTGGATTTACCTGCAGAAATCGTCTTTTTATTTCATGTTCTAAACACTCTGTAGTGTATTAATTCTTTGCTCACCTTGTGTAGCCTGCAGCTCTCTAGCCTTTATGCTCAGTCGTGTGCCAACCCGAATAGCCTCGCAAATGAGAGGCCCAGCACGGCCAGCTTCATCAGAAACCTGCCGTGGCTCTGGTTTCTTGCCAAGTTCTTGCTTTGTTCCTTAGGACTCATTCTCTGCCTTGTACTCTAATAAATTGCTTTCCCCTTCAGTTCTCTCAGGTCTGAACTCCTAAATGAAAATAGTTCATTTCACCTCCTGATCCTATCTTCCTAGACCACCACTCTGACCCTCCACTGGCCATACTCAGAATGAGAAGTTGTGCAATCATAATGACTCTAACACTTTGCTCTATTTCTGCACATTACCTCCTACCCCAAGGTCCCAAGGCCTTCATTAACTGCTCTTGAACATCAGGCATAGGTAGGTACCTATTACCTGTTATGGAACACACCTGTCGGGGACCAACGCAGCATAACCTCACACCTGTTGCTCAAACCTAGTGCCCCAGGACCCCAGCGAATTGCCCTAGCCCTGGGTCTATCCAGTCTCTGGAACCTGGTCATCAACCATTTTGTCTGTACATAAACCAAACCACATTTAAATCACATTCATCTGCCCAGGACTCTCATTTCTCAATCAAACTGACATTTTAAATATCAGATGAGTGATGATATATTGCTTGAGTGATCATGAAAACATATTCCCTTACACTGAAGAGATGAACTCTCTGCTTATATCAATATTTTAAAATACTGATGGAAGCAAGTGTCAAAAGTATATAAATTAATAATAAATTTACCACTTCAATGTCCCACATGCCTAAAATACAGAAGTCACATCTCCAATCATGTTCACCCTCCAATAACTTATTATAACAACCAAAATTGATAACTAACATTCACTAGGCACCTACCATATATGAAACATTTTACCAATATTGCCTGATATAACATTAATATCATTGTTATTATTCCCACTTCACAGATACAGGCTTAGTGACGTTCTGTAACTTTTTCAACATTACAGTAAAAAATGTCTGAATTTCTCATTCAGAATAAGCAGCACCTTAGTGGGTGCTACAGACTGAATGTTTGTGTCTCCCCCAAATTCCTATGTTGAAACCTAATCCTCATGTGATGATGTTAGGAGGTGAGGCCTTTGGGAGGTGTAAGGTCATGAGGGCAGGGCCCTCATGAATGGAATTACTGGCCATATGAAAGGGACCCCATTGAACTCTCCCTCCTTTCTACCATGTGAGGACCATATGAGAGAAGACAGCCATCTATGAACTAGGAAGCAGGTCCTCACCAGGAACCGAATCTGCAGGCACCTTGATCTCAGACTCCCCAGCCTCCAGAACTGTGAGAAATAAATTTCTGTTGTTTTAAGCCACCCAGTCTATGGTATTCTATTATAGTAGCCCGAATGGACCGAGAGAGTGGGTTTGTCCCACCTCCCTGTCACCCAATCTTTACCCCTGTTTTCTATTACAATTTTTAAAATAAAACCAACTTCTTACATATGTAGTTTTTATGCCTCGCATTTTTAACTTCCCATATTCCTTTCATATTTCTGCATGTGACGATGAGTCTGACCAACAATGGTGTCAAGCCCACCACTAGGTGCTTAGGTGCAGGCCTGTAGAAGCAGTAGCTTCCACACGCCTCCACAAAAGCACCCCTTTCGTGGTCAGGCGCAGCGGGCCAGCTTCTCAGACCTTCATACAAACTTACCTTTTCTACCCCTGCCTTCTTTGGGCTGACATGGTTAATGTCTCTGACTTCTGCCTTTGAAACTCCACTTCCCCAACTCTAAATCCCATATCAAACCCTATTATTCCCATTGTATCTGAAATGTATTTCATGTTTTGACTAAACCATTTACTCCCCATTCCTGCATATTTTTTTAACTTCTATGCATGTCACCTTGATGATCTTTTTAAATTAAAACAACAGTGACAACAATAGGCCCACCTCTGGAGAATGTGAGGAAAGGTACCCACTAAGATAAGACTCAGTCATCAGGGCCGGTCTGGACAGAGACAATACCTTTAGGTGAAGAAAGGTAGGGCAAACATAGCCCCATGCTAGGGAATGTGGCTTGGACGCCTTGATGGAAGGCTGGATTTCAGCCTCACCTGCCTACCATCACCCCAGCCAAACATGGCTGGGCAGTGAAAAATAGTACCAGGGTACATGGCATCCTTAAACACATTCCATTAACGTAAATACCTTTGGTAAGGCAATGTCAATTTCAGAAATCTAGTATTCAAAAGCCAAGAAGGATTCTAAAGACCTCCAGTGATCTTAGATTGCGACCTTGTAAAGGAGACATAAATATAATACCAACATCTGACCCTATTTATCAAGGGGAAATGTGAGTTTCTCTCAAAGGAAGTTTGGTAGATATCAAGAGTTTATTATCTACAGCATACAGGACTCATTCTGTGAAATCTAGATGATAACATTTGTCTTCCCTGCCCGTGAGGATCCAATAAACTCAGAGACAATAGATTTTTAGCAAACTTTAAGGTGGTATGATAAGATTTAAAGATAAAACTGAGAGTTTTTGCAGTTTTTTTGATATTGAGATTTGAGAGAGATAAATGAATTAAATTCCCAACCTTGGCTTTAAAAATTCTCTTTTATTCAAATACTTTATGACTTTGAAATTTTATAACAGATTTGATATTGAAGAATACTTTGCATTGCCATAGTATTTTATTGCTTACAAAGCATTTCACCTATCTCATTTAACATTTAAGCAAAACATTAAAGGGAAAATTACTGACCTCATCCTACAGATGAAACATTGAGTCTCAGTGTACTTAAATAACGTTTCTCAGAACACCTTAGGACTTCTGACTTGTATCAATCAACCACATCACTGACTTCATTTACTGAGCACTGTTCTACGGGCATTAGACATGATGGCTCCTTTAATCTTCAAAAATCCTACAAGATGTAAGTTCTATTATTTTCCCCATTTTTACAGAACAGTAGATTGAGGAACTGAGGGGTTAAATAACTTGTCAAACAGTGGGAGAGAAGAAAACTATTTGCTATTTATGATTATATATTTTACACAAAACTTTTTACATACGCTAAGTGTCTTAGTAACCAGGAAGTGATATATTTATTCCCATTTTATCACTAAGAAATCTCGAGGCAGAGAAGGTTAATAACACAGTCATGTTGACATGACTAATAAGTGACAACCAGCATTCAACCTGTTCCCAAAACATGCATCCTTCCCATGACACCCTTTAATCTCTCATTGCCGGACCACGCAATTCCTCCTTCCCATCTCACAAAACCTATCCTGGACTCTATGGTTGCCACTACTATGGCCAAGCACGGAGAGAGTTTACCTCACCAGGCTTTGCTGTTTACTTCTTTTCCATCATTTTTACCAAATTATTTTCCTTTTCCTTCCTTAGTCAACAACATTTAACTTACTCCTGGAACTCCTCCTACAAGGCCGTGAAGTTCTTCAGTTACTAAGTCATTTTCCATTCATATTTCCAAAATTAATTTGCAAGGTTCTTTTCTCATCATGGAGGAATTAGAGCTGGAAATGACCCTTGACACACTAAGTCTTTGGGTGGGGAATCTGGAAGTAAGTGACTTGGGCAATGAGAGGTAAATAGAGGGGAAGGTGTTGGGGAACTCTGTCTTCGACTCTGAGGGTATGAGTTCAAATCCCACAGCTACAGCTGCTAGATATGCAAGTGGCAAAATTTCAGTCTTACAATCCTTTTTGATAAGAGATAGGTTGTAAAAAGTATCTGTCACACAGGTTTTATAGAAAAGCCAATAAGATAACTATGTGAAAACTCTTTGAAATTATCAAGTGCCATTCAAATATCAAAGACCATTTTAATAATTGGCTTATGATAAAATGATTAGGGATCTTAACTGCTAAATATATACTAAAATCAATGCAGTAAAGGCTTTAGAGTATAGCCAAAACAGAACTCAAACATATTTTAAAAAGAATAATCTTATAGGATACTTTGAAAGGGAGAGAAAGAAATGATAAGAAAATGGAGATGAAATCCATTGCTAGGATAATAGCAAATAGAATATGAAGAGAGGGAATAGATATTAGTAACATGTCAAATGCCGATATGATAGGAATTGACAAGAAAAAGAAGAAAGAATATTTGAAACTGACTCTAAGATTTGGGGTCTGAGGGATTGGAAGAGTCAGGATACCACTGTTAGAACAGTGGCAACAAATCAGAGAAAAAAATCAGGAATCAGAAAACAAACACTGTTTGGTTTTGGTTATTTTTAGAGTCATGACCTAAAAGATATAGACCGTTCTATGCTGAGTAAATCTAAGTCACTATGAAGTCCTCTGTTTTTATGCTGCTTTCAAATTCTCACTCATTTAACTTTCTAGAAAATTTTCATTGCTCATATACTTATGTAAGAAATCCAGGTCGTGTGTTTGTGCTCCAAAAATTTTTAGTACCATAATAATAAGTTTTACTGCTCCTGAAAATGACCTACTATATTAGATTATTATTTGTTGTATTAGTCTATCAACATCATAAACTATTGATTGAAGTTTGACATTTTGAAATTATCTAATAAACTGAAGGAAAGTCCACTTCTGCTGGAACTCTGTGGTACACAGAAGGCAAAGAGATGTTCCCGTCTTCCCTTGGCTTCACCAAATATAGATTCACAAAATGATACAATTTTAAAAGGAGCTCATAACATTTCTATCTTCACATAAAACACTGTGATATGTCAGGCCAATAACAGATATGAAAATGATGGAAGAAAACCCTCGTGGAATAGATGTTTATAGGAGGCCTCGTCAGTAAAGAGGACATTTAAAAATACACACACCTTTTAGGAGAAATGTGCTCAGGATTGCATTGTTCCCTTTATTCATAATGATATAGTCATATAACTTAAAGTGTGATATAGTGAAGGTTAAAAGAAAAGTTCTTCAAAGTAAAAACATTTTCAACTTCCAAAATACAAAGTGCAAATCAACCCACTTATGTGTTTTCCAAGATAAAAGCTTAGAAAGTTGTTTTCAGGTTCTTATGAGCCTCTGCTACCCACAGCCAATCTGTTGCTAAATGTTGTGAGTTCTTTTTTGTTGTATTGCATGTCTTAATAACTTTTTTGCTTCATTTGCCAAAATGAAACCCATATGTTTTTTGTTCCTCTACATGGTCCTCCAGCCAAGACTGTAGTTACTATTCCTGCTTACTTTTATATATTGAATTTTTGTACAATAATTCAAAAGTCACTTTGTCTCTTGAAAGTTGAAAATTGTTAGAGATCAAGGCTGGTCTATGCCCTTAAAGTTCATTTAATTAACTGAAGTTAAGATAGAGTGTTCCACACATGTACAAAATGGATAGAATATGCATAAAGCAAATTTTTCACAAAGAGTAGGCAAAAACATGTGTCAAATTCATCTGCAGCTGCCAGAAATAAATTAATGAAACACACTGATTACTAAATTTGTAAAAACCTGGTCATTCCTAAGTTTTAAATTATCTTTGGACGCTTTACAATTTAAGTTTTATCTACTTGCTAGAGATAAGACTCTTTAATTGAAATCATCAGTCTTGATCCTTAACCAATTTGAGATCAATAAATTCACCTTTATATTATCAATAATGAACACACCCAATAAAATCTAGTGATCCAGTAGTTTATAAATCCCCTAGCTTATTTTGTAAAAACAAACAACCAAAGTTATAAGTATCATGTATCTACAATTTAGAGATATCAACTCTTTTGGGGGGGTGGTAATTATTACTACATTATCTTCATAGTATATCTTTAAATCAGATATCAAAAATAAAGTAGGATAGATGAGAAGATAAGAGGCCCACTTAATAATTTACAGGGCTGAAATGCAAACCCTACGTACTAAAAACGTTCTCCTAGCACAACAGGGTCCACAGATACTCAGTAATCCTGCCCTCCTCCTTCTCCTGGGCTGATGGTAAACACGGCTAATAGATCACTGCACTCGCCTACTGAGTCCAGATGGGACCTTCTCAACATTTCAGTCCAAGAAGATACTACCAATTAATTAGAGTTGGCACTTGAGGTTATTCTTCGCTTTGCTTTCTTTTTTTTTTTTTTTTTAATTTGGCATCCAGACTTAGCTAAGTTAAAAACTTATTAAACATCCCTTTAATGTGATATTAGGAAAGTTGGAGAAGTGATTGCTTAAATCTGCAAATTTTGAGTTATAAGGGGATTAATCTCAGGGACTAAATTCACATTTGACTAGTAGTGTGTAATTTTCTATTTCATCCTAATAAACTCACTGGCTTTAATAAGTAATTCTCAAGACAACATGTCCTTACCATCCTGGCAAACCCACAGAACTTCTGCTCCTTCCTCCTACATGTCAGTTTGGGTTTCAGCATTCCATGATAAAAATCACAATTTTCTTTCTATATTATGAGTTCATAATTGGAAGTGTGAACAAAAAGTTCAGGGGAAACTCCCTTAAACTTCTGCAACAGAAGCAGATCACTTTTCATTCCTCCTTAGTCTTACAGCATCCAATAATCAATAACATCCATTAGAGACCTTTTCTGTGGCCTGAGGAAATGTGGAGAATGCATGGGGACAATGCTAGCTGCCTTCTTGCAGCATTTTTGATAATACATGTCTATCTTTAGGAAGTATGATTCATAACTATTAACAATGAATAATTCCAACTCTTCCACCTAAATTAGACAGAGACACATTTAGAATATAAATAAGAGAAAGAAGTATGAAGAAAATGCACTTAGAGAAAGACAAATAATAATATTCAGGAATGAAATATTTCTCAACCAAGGAACAACATAGGATCACAATTCATCTGTGTGTTTTTTTTAACCTCCGTTACTCTAGTTATTTATAAAAAACACACTAAAATAAGTACCAATGTACAGCATGGTGACTATAGTTAACGACACTGCATTGTATGTTTGAAAGTTGCTAAGAGAGTAGATCCTACATGTTCTCATCACAAGAAAAAAAACTGTAACTATGTATGGTGCCAGATGTTAACTAGACTTATAGTGGTGATCTTTTTGCAATATATACACATAGTGAATCATTATGTTGCATGCCTGAAACTAATATAATGTTATATGTCAACTTCATCTTAATTAAAAAAAAAATAAGTACCAGAACAAAGTAAGTAGTAAACAAAGGAAAAAAGAGAAGACTTTGTAATTAACAATGCTATTTCTTGCATAGAAACTATAATGAAGGTGGTCACAGTATCAGAAGAAGGGCATCTAGTAAAAAGAGTCATGAAAAAAAAACACCCAGGACAGGATGATACGATGTTAAAAGTCAAACCAAAGAAGCTGTAGTAGAGTAGAAATTGAGGATAAGGTAAACTCTGAAGTTTTGATGCATAGGAAGAAAGGAAGGTAACTGAAAGTGATAATAGTGTTGTTTTAGCAACAGAATGGGAGATGAGGAACAGCTTTCTGAACTGATTGAAAAGGATGATGAAGGAACAAAAAGCGCTTAGCATGGGAATTGGGAGATGGTAAGATACAGGAATAACAGCCCAGGAGAGATCTCAGTAGTGGAGTCCAGATTTTAAAAACATGATGGAGTGATTGATATAGATTGGATGGTAGTCTAGAAGGAAACATATCTCAACATTATCATTATCAGTCATCACTGAGAAAGGGAAAGGAATAATTTAACAGGAAAGAAAAGTTTGCAGGAAATTAAAAATGAAATAAGATATATGAGGAGATGTGAGAAAGAGATGAACAGAATTTTTCTTCCAAAAATATAGGTAAATTTGAGAAATATTTCCCTTTCCAAATGGTAATCAATACTCTTAAAGTAAATTAAAACATCTAGTAAAAAATACAGCATAATTTCCTACATGCAGATGAATTCAATAAAGAAAATACTCAATTTCTAAATTCTGAAAACATGGATTTATTTTGAATTATGAAGTTTTCAGGTCACTATTCTATTAACTATTTCACTGAATGTACTTCTTATTTTCTGTGGTATTATGGAATATGTATCTAGAAAACTGTGCTCCCTGGTTTGTACATTTATGTCTACTTTTAAATAAACTGCCTTTCTCAATGATTTTTCCTCTTTTCAGTTCAAAGTAGTATAGTAAAAGGAACCTTGGTCTACAAGTCTTGGCTGGGCTTTATTTCTGAGTGTGTGTATACATGTATAGATATATGTGTATACACACACACATATATGTACACACACACATACACGCATATACATACTTGTATTCACTGGGTGAACTTGGATGAGTAACTGAAACTATGCTGCCTTTTATTATTCCATCAAATGAAAGAATAAATTTCTATCCAAATAAATGTAGAAGGTTATTAATAGAATATGAGTGTAGTTGAAAATAGTTTAAAGTAGAAAAGCACCACCAACGTCATCCATTATTCACTGATTTGCTTATCCAGTCCACAAATTTAAGTACCCATTGTAGACCAGGTACTGTCTTGGCTCTGAGATTACATCTGCGAATGAGGCTAAACTAACGTTGTCCCTGCCTTCCTATTAGGTACCGGTAATATTAACAAATGATCAATTTCTGAGAGGTCCTGAGCATTTTTACTGTGGTAGGAAACAGTGCTTGAACAATTTCTAATGAAGAACAGCAAAAACATGACTATGGAAACCGAGGTGTAATCCAGATTACTGTCTTTTGTTCAGTTTATTTTTCTGTTGTTATTCTTCTACAGCTTTTAATGTAAATTAAATTACTTTACTTTAGGTCTTATTGCACAACCTCAGGGAGCACCATTCATAGAGAATAAAATGTGAATGGTGTGCCCTGGAATTTGTGCACTAAGTCGTACTGCTCTAATTTATATTTTTCAATTTGATTAATATTACTTTGAAATATTTCAACTTTATACTTTAAAACAAATTCGGATTTACAAGAAAGTTTCAAAAATCAAACCATGTATTCACATATACCCTTCACTCAGAAACATTTTTTTAAACTTTATTTCAGCTTAAATATAATTTTTTTGCCTGTATTTTAGGACCAATTTCTACTCAGAAGAAGAATTGTATAACGAAAACCTGTTTAAATGTGTTTGGCATGCAAAAATAATTTTGGGATAAAGTTTTGAATATAGAGAAATAAGACGGCTTAATTATTATATTTATCTTTAAGCACAGGGGACCAAAACTTCTCATAGAGATACCATGGATGGAAATAGCAGAGCCAAAGAATTAGAAGCATGGGACTTGGGAATAAGATGGCCCAGAGTTAGTTTCCATTTACCACTTCAGAGTAGTGTGAAAATGAGCATGTTCATTAATCACCCAGTGTCATAATTCCTTTATCTATGAAGTGAGAATAATATTGTGTCTATTTTAAAAGTTTTATGGGATTAAATAAGTTAATATTTACAAAGTGCTTAGAACAGTGCCTGGCACAAAGTAAGCACCCATTAGTAGCCTGATAGAAATAATGTGACAGGCAAACAAACAGCACTCTTTCTGTTTTGTAATGTAAGACCATGGTTATAAAATTCTAAAATAATGAGAAAGATTGGTGGAGGAAGAGGAGAGCATATGTGTGTGTGTGTGTGTGTGTGTGTGTGTGTGTACTTCAGTGTTTAAATATTTTATTGCTAAGTTTCCAGGGTTCTATACAATGTACTGAAATGAAATTGTCTGATTAAACTAGGATTATAGTTAAAGATAAACGTACATACAGTATGGCAATTACTGTCAAAATAGTATTGAATAATAAAAAAAACAGAAGTAACTTTTTTCACTGTATATTTTTTACCATTATAAGGAACTTTAGGATCCTACAACACTGCCCAGTCTTAATTCCGACTTTCATTTTCCACATTATGGTACTGAGAGAGTAGAGGGCTCAGGTATTTGGTCTGGATCATAAGCCATGCCCTGAATGTTGGCTTTGAAATTAAATCCTAGAAAATTCTTGATATACAACTGATTCTTATAAACTTGAATTCAGATAATTTAGGTCTTCAGATAGATTTAAATTTACCATATTTGGAAACATCAAGAAGGTAAATAAACCTGTTGGGGAGATACAACCCACATGAGCCCTTTTGAGGAGGAAGAAAGAGAAAACAGGTAAATGGAAGCTAGCAAAAGAACCACGGAAAACAAAATGAAGATGAGGGAGAAACTATCAAAATTGCCAGAAAAGTTACAGGATCAAACACAGTACGCTGAGATATATTGATGATGCCTTGAATGTGGCTGGGGGCTGGCCAGCATTACTGATGGCAGGAAGGATGCAGGTACATTCCTAAGTGAAATATAAACAATTATAGAACTGAGGATTTCAAATAAAAGGCAGTATAGAAAAGGGGTTATTGTATGAGCAGTAAAACTGGCAAAGAACACACAAATGCCTGAATATTTTTGAATTTCCAAATAAGATAGATTCTTCAACTCTCTACAAGACAGTTATTTTTTTTTCCACCTCTATTGATTTTCTTGCATTCACAAAAGGCTTCTGAACATTTGTTTTTCATCCAATCTACCCTTAAGATTATTGGAACCTCCTAATTACATAAATGCGTATATTATCTAATGAACAGAAAAACCAAATCACTATTCATATCATTTCAACTGAACTCAAGCTTACTTAAAGCTCTCTCAGAATTCTAAATGCTGTACATTTAGGAAAATCAATAGCTAGAAAATGTAACTGTCAAGAAAACTGCTTTAGTTACTATTTATTGGAGTAAATTTACTGGACACTAAGGCCACTGAAACAATATAAGTGCTCTGTATGCCCTAGAGCTACCAATTTATTGATGGGGTTAACAATCTTTGGATGACAGCTTACTTTTCCTCTGAATCCAGTCTAAGGATCCCATTAAATATGTTTCTAAACAACAACAAAAATGTCTACATGAGAGTATACACCAATTTCAAATGCTCACTTTAAAGGACTGAACAAAGATGGACACTTCCTTCCAGGCAATGTCCAGACATACAAATTAAAGATTGAAGTCAATTGTCAAGATTTAATACATTAGGGGATCTGGCTTGAATTGTGTTATTGATTGGCTTAAACTTTGACAATATTTTCTCAAAGTATTTCATTCATCAGATAGTTTATTTGCTACTTATTATTTACTAATCATTGGCATACATGCCAATGAGAAATGAAAACTCTTGATGAATTTGGAGTCTAGGGAGGGAGTTGGAAAAGCAGTCAATAGGACAAAGTACACGGGAGGAGCTCTGAACAGACCTCCATATAACCAATGTCTACTTATCCAATTTGCTAAATTAACAAACACTCTGTATTTCTTTTAGAAAGCACACTGGCTAATGCCTAAGCGTAAGATGCATTCTTTTAGATAATACTCAACTCTCTGGTAGGCACATAGCTTTGGGTCCCACTAGTTGATTATGTACCCAAGCCAACTTAATTAAGCCAGCTATACTTATTTCTACAGCTACATAAGTTAAGGTTATCAACTGACAAATTTCAGTTCCACAAGGACAAGGGCTTTGTAATCCCCAAGTAACTACAATAGATTATACTCAATATTTATTGTTGAAATGAGTATAATTACAAAATATTTTTACTTATGCAAAAACTAAATGGAACATTTTAGAAATAATCAATAAATATAATAGCAAAAAAGATTCAAATATTTGGCCAGACAAATGTGAAACTTGGATAAAAATAATAAAAATCTTTAGCTCTCTAAGCAGGTTGCATCACAGATATCTTTTAATTCTCATTCAAATATAAAGAAACTGAAACTGGAAATTATACAGTACACTAGCTCTGGCCAACAGAAAAATAATGAAACTCATATATGTAATCTAAAAATTTCTAATACCCACATTAAAAATATAAAGAAGGTAAAATTAACTTTAATGATATATTTTATTCAAACATATTCCAAAGGTTCCCATTTCAAGATGTAATCAATATAAAATTATTGAAATATTTCATATTATTTTTTCATACTAAGTCTTCAAAATCCTGTACATAGTTTACATTTACATTTACAGCACATCTCAATTCATGCTATCTACATTTCAAGTGCTCAGTAGCTACAAATGGCAAGTGTCTACAATATCAGCCATCTCAGATAAGGCAATATAGACGTGGTTTATGTATAAAAGAGATTTATCTCATTCTAATCTGTGAATTTTTGCAGTATAGGTGTGATTTCTAGATCAAACTACATTTTGTTTTGCCTATGGATGCCCAGTTGCTCGATCACCATTTGTTGAAAACGCTATCCTTCTTTCATTGAAATGATTTTGCACCTTCATGAAAAATCAGTTGGGCATTTTGGTGTGGATCCATTTCTGGGTTCTTTATTCAGTTCCATTGATCTATGTGTTTATCCTCCTGTCAGTATCACACAGTTTTGGTTCCTATAGGTATATAGTAAGTCTTAATATTGGGTAGTGTGATTCCTCCTACTTTATTCTTCTTTTTCAAGCTTTTAACCTATTCTAGGGACTTTCCATATAAATTTTAGAATACACTTCTTTATGTCTACACAAAATCTTGTTGGGATTTTAACAGTAAATGCATTAAATCTTTAGATAAAATTGATAAGAAATTACATCTTTACTATGCTGAGCACTCCAATCCTTAAACAATGTATATCTTTCCATTTCTTTAGGTCTTTGATTTCTTTCATCATTATTTTGTAAATTTCAACATATAAGTCCTATACGTACTTTGTTATGTGTATACGTATGTAATTAATTTTATTTGGAATTACTGTAAAGGGTTTTGTGTGTTAAATTCTGGTTTCTCCATGCTCACTTTTAGTACATAGAAGTGTGACTGATTTCCATAGCGTTAAAAATTCATTTAAATTATTGTTAATTTCTCTTTAAATATTTGGAGTAATAGAGTGAATTTGTTTTTCAGGAGATTTCTAGTTACAAATTCAATTTTTAATGGTTATAGCGTTATTCAGATTGTCTATTTCATCTTGCTTGAGTTTTGTAGTTTTGGGTTTCAAGAAATTGGTCCACTTCTAGGTAAAGTTGTTGTAAAGTTGATCATAGTATGCCCTTATTATACTTTTAATGACTGCAGAATCTGTAGTTTCATTCCTGATATTGGTGCTTTGTGTCTCCGTCTTTTTATTTCTGTCATTATTTCTAGAGTTTTATCAATGATACTGATTTTTTGTTTGGAAGAACTTGAGGTGTTTCAGGAAAATTGTATATTTAAAGGAGGGCCAAGATTCAGTTAAGAAGATGGATAAAAATCCTTGAAAAAAAAATCAAGAACATGCAAGTTTATATTTAAGGCATCAAAGTGCACATTAGTGGATCACTTCACTAATGAGTCACAGTTCTCCAGATTTTGTTGTATACTCTTAACAAATTTAATGATACTGAAATAACTTCTGTAATTTTGGAAAACCCAGACCAGATGGATTGAGTACTTTCTCTTTAAACTATCTCTCTCAGATGTCTAAATGCCTCAAAATGGAAATACACTACCCTCCTATATACACTACCAAATGTAAAATAGATAGCTAGTGGGAAGCAGTCGCATAGCACAGGGAGATCAGCTCAGTGCTTTGTGACCACCTAGAGGGGTGGGATAGGGAGGGTGGGAGGGAGACGCAAGAGGGAAAAGATATGGGGATATATGTATAACTGATTCACTTCGTTATAAAGCAGAAACTAACACACCATTATAAAGCAATTATACTCCAATAAAAACGTTAAAAAAATCAAAAAAAAAAAAAAATGGAAATACAACAGATGAGACCTGATTATTGGGGAAGAGAAAGTGGCACGGGAATTTATTTTGACCCACTCTCTTGTTTGAAACCTCTGGGATTTAAGGGAAAAGTAGACACAAGATGTGTCTTACTTTTAATGTTAATGCCATGGTACAGCTGGGACTTGTCCTACATTTATTGAGAACTCTAATTTACGAAAACTAGATCCCAGCATTCTGAAAGCAGATTTGAGACCTCTAAAGCTATTTCTTTCACAGTTTTTTCCACTTTTGGTTACAGTCTAGCACATTGTCCTGATTCCTTTTTTTTTTAAAATCTATTCATAGGTTTCTCCTAATCCCTTAAAATCAACTCCTCCTATGTATGTGATTATGCCTCCACACAGAGATCCCTCAAATGTCTGTCCATCTTGTACTTTTAGTAAATAGTGCAAAATAATTAAGAAACAAGTCGTGTAATTTTCTGTCGAACTTTATCAAGTTAGAATAGTCAGATACACTTTTTTTCTGACAGATATTTGGATATTGTTCATGAAACAGAAGAGAAAGTAAGAACATATTAGAAGAAAGAAATGACAGAAGGTGGTAGGAGAGTGAAATAACATTTATGTAGTGCCTTATTATATTGTTGGTGATACGGTATACACCAACCAACAACAAATAAGGGAGAGAATTTAGAACAAGGGGAAAGAGTGGTTTGGTCCTCACCATTCCTTCACCACTCCCACGTATACCTATACAATTCTGGTTTCTCAAACAGCCAAAAAGAGTCAACTTTCATGAAATAAACACTATTGGGAGAGATTACACTTTCGAGGTAGTATCCACTAAGATCTTACTCTGCATTTAACACTTTAGTACTAAGTATTTCACCAAGAACTAAGAACATGATTAGTCTAAAGTTGACTATATTTCTACCAAAGGGACTTAATCACATAATGTTAAATGTTACATGCACTTGCATATATCAATAACTTTTTTTCTCCCCCAGAATATGCACAATAATTTAAAAAAGAGAGAAATCACCAGGTGACTGAGAGCATATACATTTAGATACTTGCCATAGGATAGATTTGATCAACATCATTCTTCTTCGAAGGTATAAAAACAATTTACTAAGAAGGGGCTTTAGAAATCACAAGTTCAAATATCATACGTAACACGTTATTTTTAAACCACAGAAAAAAGCCAAGATTCAGTAAAGCTCATATCTCTATTAGTTAAACATGCTAATTAGTCCAAAACTTTATTTCAAAACACTAATTTTTTCTACAACTCAGTCTGTACGTCAATTTAGTTACAGTTTTCTATAACTCGGTCTCTAAGTTTACTTAGAGAAAAAGTTTTTAACTTGAAGCCCAGAGGTCTTTGAATCCCCTAAAATGTAAGCAAAAATATCATGTGTTTGTATATACCATTAACTGGAGGTTGGACTCAGTGCTCACATTTGATTTTCCTTAAAGGATCCACGATCATCTACTAATTAAAAACCACTAATTATATTTTTAAATATAAATGTATTTAATATTGGCCAAATGGCTACAATGTTTAAATATTTTTATCAAAAAGGTAATTGTTTGTGCTTTATTTCCCTAAGTCTATGACTTGATAACTAGAAACCTTTATATTGTTGTCTTGTGCCCAAAAATATACACAGATGCAAGAGAGATATAGAATAGAAAATGAAAAATTGTACTTTATCTTCTCAATGGTAGAATGTGTGTATTCATTACTTTTGCTTCTTCTAGACATTAAAGTGCATAATCTTATCTCATAAACAGTAGTCTATTCATATCGGCTTAATAGAATACCAGCTAAGAATGATAAGCTTGATGGAATGATAACATTATTAGATGCTGGAATTCTCAGAAGAACTTCGCAATCCAAGCAAGAGAATTAATATCAGTAAAATGTTCCAAAGAGTAAAGAAAAAGTCATGATTTATCATAGTCTATTTAGGTTTCTATTATTATGTTTTATAGCACAATAAGATCAGATAATTCATACAGTTTGCTCTATATTTCACCAAATCACTGCTGAGTGCTTAATGTACAAAGTGCTAAAAATTCAAGACATTATGTCAGAAAATAAGAGGGCAGAGGGAGAGGAGCTACAATGATGAATAATAATTAGCCCCTATTTCTAAGGACCTTAAACTCTAGTCATGGAATTATCTATACATATAAAAATGGGTGACATATATAACAGGGTCAGCAACTACCAAAATAACATTTTAGATTCTCTAACCCTTGTAGAATTGGGAATGAGGGAATGACAAGCGCCCTCTCAGCTGACAATCAAGGGAAAAACAAGACAAGCAGAAGACATCTCACTTCTCAAAGGGACTGCTAATGGTTTTGAAATTCACCTCTTACGAATGCATCTTCTGTGCATAGGCAGAATGGTCAGGGAAAAGGAAGTTACTGAAGTAAGGAATGGTAGTGAGAAATGGTGAGTTTCCTGCGCAATGGAAAATGAAAGTCTCCCGTGAATACGAGGAGCCAGAAAACTGAGAAAGAGAGAGAAGAATACTACAATAAATGTTGCTGAAGATTTTTATATCTGCTTTAAAATTTTTAAGAAATTTAAGTACAGGATTACTAACTTTTCATTACTGTTTTCCTGAAATGTGACATCTGTCTAAAATTGGACTGTGCGTGTCTAGATTTATAAGGCTTATATTTGCATATATTAACTTAATGCAGTATAACAACTAGATGAACAATGCAGATGAGACGTTTAGAGGAAGGAGATAACAGTTTGTACTGGGATGGACAAGGAGGACTTGATTAAAGAATTACGACTTAAATTTCATGATTCTCATGAAATCAGGTTAAGCTTAAAATAAGGAAAAAGTAAAAAAAAAAAAAAGATGGGATGATTTAGGGTAGGATTCAAGGAAGAAAAAGAAAAAGGATGGGCATTAAAGATGATCACTTAAATATTAACATAAAATTGAGAAAGCCCTGTTATGAAATTCATGCATGAAATTCTGTCATGCCTATTGATCTGTTTTGAAAAAAAAAAAAAAAGTAGCCAGAAATATTCTCAAGTTGCCATGCTTTGAGTCAAGTGGCCTCCAATCTTAACCATATCTCCTCCCCTTCTTGTGGAAGTTATAAGACCTTGGCTCTCATGCACAGAAGTGCGTTCTATCTACTGTGGCTTTGAAATCAATCCATGTGGGGGCAACTGAAAGACCTTTTATAGTTGGAAGAGAACTGAAGAGCTGAGGAGAGCTCGATTCAGTACAGAAATCAAAATGGCTGCCTGAAATTCCACACCATGAGGCCAATATCCTCCAGCTGTGCTTAAGGCACTTGGCTGGTAATACAGGAGCTAAACCAAGGAGGAAGAACTATTTCTTCCCTAGGGAAGGAGGGAAAGGAACCATATATTCATCACCCGCTATATTACGCACTATATATTTTTGTCGTTCAATGGTCATAACAATATTATGATTTAGGAAATATTATTCGCACTTTATAGAAAAGTAGTACAATGAAGTGGAAATAACATGGACTTTAGAATCAGATATACCTGCATTTGAAATATGGATTAGCCTCTTAATAGTTCCGAGAAAGACATTTAAATTCTATTAGTCACAGTTTCCTCGTTGATTAGACAGGAAAACATACTACCTTTTACTGTGAATGAATAAATATTCATTCTGCTCTGTTTTACAGTTAACTTTCATTGAAACGCATAAATATAAGACAAATTTAGTGATTTATTTACTGCATATTATGTGTCAGGCCTTATTATATACTGAGACTTTTTCATAAGTTATCTCATTTAATCCTCATTGAAACCAGGTGCAAAGGGGCTGGTTTTGTTCCCAGAATTTTACAGGTGAGGAAACAAAAGCTCAGAGATATGGGGAAATTTGTCTACAGTCTTAAAATGTTTAAGTGGCAGAACTGGCACCAGCCATTTGATGCTGTCATCTTAGAGAGCATCTGAGGAAGAACAAAGGGTAACAACAACACAGCTTTCATTTAATGAGTATCTAATGATGTCAGATTCTATTATAATCACATTACTGGAATCAGAATTTATGAAAAAGGTAGAGTGATTATCCTTACTTTACAGATGTGAAAACTGAGGTGCATATATATTATGCAGTGAATAAATGGGAGAGCTAGAATTTGAATTGGAGAGCCCTTCACCATTACTACACGCTGAGTTCGGATTCTGCCATTAACAGTTCTGAAGTCCTGGGCATGTCACTTAATACCCCACAGGCCTCAGTTTCTTTATTCATGAAATGTTGGTATGGATTGCATACTTTCAAGAATTGTAGAATTTTAAGAGCTGATGGAGGTCTAGAATTGTATTAGGTTACATTTACGAACTTGACACCCTCTCTATTTAATACTACTCACATATGCAGCTCTTCTAAACAGCTACCCCTCAAACTCTCATTTTTCCCCCATAATCTTTATAACAAATCTTCTTATTACTATTACTTGCTTATTATCCATTCATCTATTACTTCCTGCACATAAGCTGGGAACAAGGTGCAGCCTTCAACCTCGTGGCTCTCCAGCCATAAAGAGGAACTCTTTCTCTAACCCTCCTGATTTTCGACTACTCAGGCCAAGCCAACCCCTTCTCCACACCCACTTCACCCCTTGCCAAGATTCTTGTGTGATGAGTAACTCTGTCACCTAGTCTAGTTTTGCATGAGTCCGTGTCACACCCTGTTTCTGTTCAGCACTTTTTTAGCTCTAAGATTTCTAATCTGGAGGCTTCTGTTTTTGAATTGGACCTGCACTAATTCAGGCTGTCAAGAAGTTTGTGTCCTGAAAATTCCCCTGAGTCAGAAGAACCAATATTGTGTATAAATAGAAACTCAGATGAAATAGGGTAGAGAGTTGACATAAACAAGAGGAACCTGCTATTAGAAGCATCTAGAAGATGTAGTTACCTACATAGGATTCATGGCTTCACCAGAGAACAGGCACATAGACACTGAAAGATGAGTACAGAAAAGTGTGTGTGTGAGTGTGTGTGTGCACGTGTGTGTGAGTGTTAAGTGTTGAACAGCATTTGTAAGTGGAGGGACAGTAGTGAGTAGGAGGGGAATGATAAAGACAAACGTCATTCATTTTCACTTGTATGGCACTGATAATTTTGATAAGATTATAATTTGCTGATACTTTCTCTAGCAAAAGGCTATTTTACCATTATTCCCTATTATCCATATCTAACTAACCCTCGCACTTACCACCTGCTCCCTCAAAAAAAAAATCAATAACTTAGGACCTCAAATTGAATCCTCAATGTCATACCCTCCACAGATACATACACTTACACATGTATTATATATATAAACGCTCATGCAATTTTTGTCTTCCTTTTCTATTAGTCCGTGTAATTTCCCAACTTTGAACAGAGCAGAACTACGGAGAGGTTACCAAAAAAGGAACGTAAATTTTAATGGATCAATTTAATGTTATGGATATATTTTGAGCATTTACTCTGTGCAAGTTGTTATGGCAAAAGCTCTCAGTGAGGTTATTATTTTCCAGGAGCAACCTGTTACGTGCAAAACAGAGTACAGAATCACAGACATTTCAAACCAGAAGGAACCACTATATTCCCAAAGGTAGAGAAATTAGGATGGAGACATAAAAATAAGGTTTCATAATTCTCCTGAATAGTTTCAACTATACTAAAATCTCTCTCTCACCCCTCTTTTTAAAGATAAAGTTTTAAGTGTATCATACATTGAGCGACAGGTATGTTCGGGTAATTTTGGTTTCTTATTAAGACTCTCTTAGTTCAGAGTTCCTACAAGCAGAGTTCGAGACAAGGGTACTTGCAACAATGATATATTGAGGAAGTGCTTGAAAGAGTAAGGGTGTGAAGGGACTGGCGTAGGGGAAGGGAAAACTAAACCAGGATGAGATTCTAGTTGGAGACCAATTTCAACATGATCCCAACGGGTGCTCTGGAGTACAAATTGCAGCACACATACAGTCCCACCTTGTGGCAACGGGGTTGGGCTTCCGTACCCTCCCACCTGTTAGTCATTGTCTTCAAGTTGACCTGGGATGAGGGACATGTGGCCTTCAGGCTCATGGCACCCTTTAGGGCAAGGGCAATTCTCCAGGGAAGGAGGCCGCTGTGAGCAGCCAGTGCTTTCAGCAGCTGAGGGATGGGTGCACTGACTTGGTAAAGGGGACTTTGGTAGAACATCACCAGCGCCCACTAGTGCCAGCAAAGAGAACCAATTTGTTTTGAAGACAGTATACAGAGAGAAATATTTTATATTTTCTTTGATCTCATGGTATTAAAAATGTTTTTAAACTTATGGTTTCTTTAGATGAAAAACTCATACAGATTATTGGGCAAAATGTTGAACAGATGTATCAATATCTCCAAGGCTTCCAAACTGGAATTTTATAGAAAACTTGAGCTACGATTCACGCATATTTAGTAACAACTTAGTGACGTGGATTTATGCCCTCAGAGAACGGGAATCAGAATGCTCAAAAGTATTGTTACCAGAGATTTAAACAAAACTTTCAACACCAGTTGCAATAAAAGAATGAATTTGACTATTTTCACATAGTCTACTACAAGTGAAAGTAAGCAAGGAATCCAGTGGAACTTAGGGGAAACCTGTTCAAAGGGAGCTGACTCAGCTTGAACATGTACTATTTTTACTCGGCTGGATTCCTTTTTCCTGCCACCTGGAAAGAGACTGTAGGTCCAGCAGCCATCTTAGACCATGACGTAACTTTGAGAATGGAAGGCACCATAGCAAGATGGAAGGTTCCCGGGTCCCTGAGGACCATGTTCCTGCTCTGCCAGCAATGTACTGCTTACAACTGGACCTGTTTCTTGTGACAGAGCAATAAATCTCTCTTACTTAACCCACCACTATTTCAGGTTTTCTGTTACTTGCAGCCAAACCTGATTCTAATTGATGCAGACATTTTGTTTTAATTAAAAATGTAAAATTTACCATGATCGGTTTTTGCTGTACCTCAATTTCTCCCATACAATGAGTAAACCACACTGTCAAAATACCATGTCATTCATTTTAAATAAAAAGGTTTA
Organism: Balaenoptera musculus; assembly: GCF_009873245.2. Taxonomy (NCBI): domain Eukaryota; kingdom Metazoa; phylum Chordata; class Mammalia; order Artiodactyla; family Balaenopteridae; genus Balaenoptera; species Balaenoptera musculus. Next base: position 28,839,365 of record NC_045806.1, read on the forward strand.
TAAATAAAAATCAAACGACAAAAATCTCATTAATTAATGCGAATGTGTAGCACATTTTCATCACACAAGTGCAAATTAAATTGGACTGCTCTACCAGAATAAAGATCCTCTGCTTGTTTTGAAGTGAAAAGCATCATGTAACTTTTACTGCTGCATTTCTTTGAAAAGTACCAAATCTCTTTTCTAAGTCACTCCGGTCTCTCTGAATGTAAGGTATTCATTACTACTGGGGTAAAAACAGAATGTTGAGGGTCACATGATGCAGGCAGCTGAGATTTCAACTCAAGGTCAGTCACTGGACCCTTAGGCAGCCAAATAGTGCTTATTGCCAAACTGACTGATGCCTGTAGCCTTTAAATAAGGAGACAGAACTATGATTAAATTTTACCCTTAAAAGCTACTTCATACTCTAATACACAGGCTATATCCCATTAAAATCTTAACAAAGTAGAAAAACTGACTTCATAAATAGTTACGGAAAATTGGAGTACAGTCTGAAGTTATCCAAAATCATCAATAGGGAACCATAAATATTTGAAATTAGATAATAAATATGTACTTTCAAAGGATGGCAATTTTAAAACAGTAACTTACATCGGTTGCTAAATGGGGGATTTAATGTAACTATCAGAGTAATCAGTGTTAGATGCTGAAATATGAAAAGTAATTTGGGTCTCTAGATGACAAACTTAACAGAAAAGGTGGGTGATTGTAGAAATTTTACTATACAATTTCTACATTTATGTGTCTAATTTAGAAACTGAATAAAGGGTAGAAGATAACACAAAAATTCTAAAACAAATGTTTCAGTAGCCAAAAAATAAAGCAAATCAGCATACTGAAACTACTACAATCTGAGAAATCTATTACCACCTAAGAAAAGTACCACATCATTCTTCTCCACTGTTAATTATTCTGAAGGAGACGCATCACCTGTTTAAACATCTAAGTAATATATAATCAAACAAACAAATCTCCTGGGGTAATCATATTTACCACATACTTTTTGAGGGAAAATAAACATGGTTCTGTTTATATAAATTTAACATTTGAATAACTTCCCCAAACAATTTACCTCCAAATATTTTCTTTATGAACAAATATGTTCCTATATTCCTGGACTACAGAAATAATTACCAAAGATAGCAGGGTATCTATTTGAAATGACTGAAAGCACAATGTTTTTCTTGTATCTATGAGGTTTACTGAGTACACTCTCACCCACACATACAGTATTGGTCATACAGTGAATTACAGTTTTATTATGCATACTACACATTTCACCTTCTTCTTCATTACCATGTTTGTCTTGGCCTACCCCCTGCTCTTCTCTGATGGTGTTGGGTAGGGCCTACCTCACTCCCGCTTTCAGGAATGGGCATATGATGGAACATGCCCATGGAACATTGTATTCCCAAACTGTTAATTGGTTTAGGAATGTGTAGGTGATTTTATGAGCGTCAATCAAAGTAATCCTGGGTCTTCTGTTGGGGAGAATGATGTTTTTGTTTCCTGTTGGAATTGAGGTACAATAATATAAGCCTGAGACTAATATGGATGCCATATTGACAGAGAATGCCCAAAACTGGAAAGCAAAGGTGAGAGAAGGTGAGAGACATACTGGGACAGATGGCATTACTTGGGCTCCTGAATCTAACTGTGCCTGAAATAAGTCCTATCTCTTCACTTTTTACTTATATGAGTCAGTAAAGCTACTTTTTTTTCCCCCCTTAAACTAGTTTGCTGCTTTTTTGTCACTTATAACTGAAATAGTTCTGATCTACACTTATGTATTTATGTGTAGGTTTATAGAGATTAAAAGATAGACATAGATTCTAATGATGTAATTGACTAAAAATGAAATTGATCCAATTATTTAAACTTTCAGCACTTCAGTTTCCTTTCTGAAAAGTGAAGAATTCGATTACATGACCAATATTTTTTTCTTAAATCTGAACTCACTGGGCCCAGTCATTTGATGTTGATGAATGAACAATTGGAGGCATTTAAATTTGGAAGCAAGTTAGATTCACCTTGGTATCTTTATAATCCTAGGCCTGAGAAATAACAGCTATAAAAAAATATAACTGGACTCTATATCGGACAATGGGTACCAATTTTTGTACTGAGGTAACATTGGTTTTAACATTATATAAGTTTCATGTGTACAACATTGTATTTCGACTTCTCTATACACTACAGTGTGCTCATCACCAAAAGTTGAGTTTAACATAGGTAACTATAGGGCTAGCTGGTAAACCTTGGTCTAGGTTTAACAGTGAGCCCAGAGAGGTAGCATGCTGTGGTACATAACAGCAAGGGCTATGAAATAGGAGGCCTGGGTTTGTAAGCCTAGTTCTAACTTAGATTTCCTTACCTGTAAAATGGGAGTAATAATAGCTCCCTTGCAGGCCTGTCCTAAGAATGTACTCATATAATGTATTTAAAGCTCTCACCACAGTACTTGCCACAAAGTAAGTGCTCAAAACTTGCTGTATGTTATTATTCTCTGCAGAGTTATTATAATGACTAAAGTGCTTGAAAAAATGCAATTCCCTCTGGCATGAACATTAATCCGCAGATGTTTCAAAAAATACTGTGTACTGGAAGTTGTTTAAAAAAACACAACTCTCAGCACATTAGGTCCATTCAACCTTTGTGAGATCCTGCTTATGACTGCCAACCCAATATTTTCTATACTTTCTCACACATTGCCTGTTATTTCTGGACAGGAAAATAAATTAAGTAAATAAGCGCCCATCTGGTAGAGTACTTCTCCACCTATATATGAACCAGAAATGCCAAACATTTCTAATGTGTATTCCCCAGATGCAATAATTATCCTCTTCAGCTAAACCACTGATTACTATGGAAAATACTGTCAGCAAACCATATACCCCCAAATGTGTATCTATGAAAGGGAAAAAAATTTAAATCACAAAACAAAACCCTAAACACAATCCAAAACAGAAGTCATATCTTTGATAGATTCATAGAGAAGACTGTACTTATTTTCATTTGATAAGAGATACTTCCTTTTATACAATAAAAATGTTTAAAACTACTTCTCTGATTTCTGGTTCTTAAAGTGGCAAACTTATGAAACAGTGATTTAATCACACATTAATAATAGCAAGCAGAAAAGGAGAATAGTGAAAAAACCACTCTGCAACTGATATTATAGAATGAATATTTTCCTAATTTGTATAAAGATATCAGTTGGAACTTAATACATTTACAAGATGCAACAATTAACTAGTATTTGCATTTTAATTCACACAACCTGTTTGTATGAGAAAGCAGCCTATTAAGGGAAACATGCCATGGAAAACTAAATTTTTGTGCTCAAAATAATTTTGTAAGGCTAACAATAATCATTTAAAGAAGGATGAGAATCTGAACCTTTAACAAAAACCCAGTGTTTTAATTTACAGTACATTTGAAAGACATTGAGTTTTTTTTTTTCCTGAAAAAATATATGTAATCCAAATCCTAGTTTCAAACTGAATATGCTAGAATATAAAGAATATAGAGGTGATACTTTTACACAATGATGTTAGGGGCAAGAGTCTACCTTTATACTGACAGTACTGAAAGTATTATTTCCTGAGTGCTTCCAAAGGTATATTTAAAGCTCTTAAATTCTATTAAATTAAGTAAATAAAATTCTAGTTAGCCATTTAAACAGGATATTATTGCTTTGAAAATTAAAAAAAAAAACCTTTAGTGACAATCACTCTAAAATCAGCTCGAGAAATATATATTTTATGGGCAAGGGGGCGGGATTCAGGAGAGAAGAAAAATTTCCTAGGGTCCAAGTGATCGATTGGGGTGACAGTCTGAAATTACCTTCAGCAGTGTTGACAACTAAACTCAGCACTTGCTGTCTCCACAGGTGCACACACTCAGGCCCACCTCCGCTCTTTGTCGAAAGCAAGGAGAAAGACAGCCAGTCCCCACCAAGCTGCGCCTCTGGCTGCCACTCCAAAATGTCAGGCTGGCTATTTTTAGGTTTGGGGTAGGCGCTCAGCCAAAGCTCAGCAGCACCACCACCAGAGCCTGGGCTCCACCGGCCTCCCATCTGCCTGTCTACTCACCCCAACCCCACATTCTGTTCTGTTTCCTGCGGTCCCCAAACCACCTGTGGCTTTCATCGTCTTACTCAAAGGTCTCCATTTCTGTGCCTTTCATGGTGCCTCTCCTGTTTTTATGTTTCTGTCTCAGTTAGCTCTAGACCTTGAAGCCATGAAATTTTCCTTCTTAGCACCTACACCGAAATAAGGGGAAAAAAAATCAGAAACACTCTGCAGCTGCTTCCATAAAGAAAACAGTGGGTTTAATTTGTTCATGATATGTCCTTCACTTCACTAAGCCTCTAAGTCATGGCCATTGCTATCACTGTGCTGAAATGCAAGAGGAAAGCGAATGCTTGTAATATAAAGAGTGGCAGGTAAAACAATCGATGTGGAAAGGAGGAAGAAACTGACAACTGTGTTTTGATAACTTAAAGGAAGCCAGGAAAGGGAGCTGGGAAGTCTGATATTCAATGGTGTGCATTATTTTACCTTGGTTGAACACTGATGCAGAAGGCCAATATGCCTCGGAGTGTGCATGCATGCAGTGTTGCTGTGTGCTAGCATAATCTCAATGGGTTTGTGTCATTTCCAGGTGGAAAGCTGTGCTTTAATGAAAGAAATTATTCTATATTAGATCTTGCTTTCTCCTCATAGCTCTCTGTAATTTGTAAACTGAAGTATATGCACATATTTATATTATACTCTTAGGTACTGCTGTCAAAACTCTAATAAAAACACTTTTTAAAAAAAATGTTTTGTTGTGAACTGACATGAACATTTATGTATGAACTATGATTTTGAAAACTAGGGTACAGTTATAAAATTAATAAGGAATCTAGGTCAAACAAAAGCAAAGCCAAACCTTGATTTTCTAGAACTGTTTTATCTCCATGCAAAGTCATTTGAAATGACGGCTTAAATTATGTGAAATAATTATCTAGAAAATGCACTTTAATGTCCCTATAAATGTAATTTTATATGCCTAAAGTAAAAAAAAATAAAATAATAACAGAAGGAAAATTGATATTTTATTTCCTATTTTAATTTTTATCCCCATAACTGTAACTCAAATTCAATATGGCACATGCAATTGCAAGAATTTATTCTCAGGGAACCAGTATTGTTCAGAGATCAGCCTGGTTCATAATTAAGTATCTCTCATGAATGAAGAGTTTGCCAAAAATAATATACTGTGTCTTTCTCTTGGACCAGTAACTGAAAATGTACTGTACTTCAAAGAAAAACATAACTAAAACAGGAAATACAATAAAATGATATGGTTATTATGCCTCTACAAAAACTTTTTTAATATTTTAAAACTGTATCACTTACATATATATACGTATATACATATGTGTGTGTGTGTGTGTATACATGCAAACACTCAAACTCAGGAGCTAATTTTAGAGCAGAGGTCAAAATCTCATGTCTGCCGCTTACAATTATGTGACCTTGAGAAAGTTGCTTAAACTCTGTGTGCTTTAGTTTTTTCATCTCTAAAATGGGGATGAGCATTTCTCATGATCTGGTTAAGAGTATCAAATGAGGCACACACATCTGTACTCCCCCAGGGTTCTCTTATCCTTTTGTTGTTAGTATATGCATTCCCTTTGTAATCTTCTTCTCTTCTGTAATTTCAACTACTATCAGCCCCATGTAGATGATTCTCAAATATTTCTAACTCTTTTCTTAGCTTCAGTCCTCTATCCCAAATGCCTGTACTATACACCCACCTGGAGAGCACATCAACAATTCCCAGTTAATGTCTCAAAACAAACAACCCTCTCCCCACTGCTCTCTAAATTTGATCCTATTCTTGGTTTCTCTGCTTTTGCTCATGTTACCATCATCTTCCCAATTATCCAGGCTGATTAGCTCTTTTTAAGAATCTCAAAATATGTTTCATAAAACATTAGACACAGTGGCTTCTATTGGCTGTATGTGGAAGGAGTTCCATGGTTAAATGAGTTTCGGAAACTGGGTTAAGAATTTATCTTTACTGCAGGATTCCAAATCACCTTGCATACACACTGTGAAACTCTACAGTAGGCAGCATTTTCCTAACTTATAGGACTACAGAAATCTTTTTTTTTTTTTGAGGGGTGGGGAAAAACAGAGGGAGCTCACATTGAATAATTAGTGTTCCATAGAGCCTTCTTTGAGGATTGCCATCATGGGTCTCTGCTATCACTATTCCCTTTCCTAATCTCCCACAATTTACCAGCCACTCATTACTAAACAATATTGGTTCTCCTTGTTGAATTCCTGGCTCATTCTGAGCCACTTCCTCTATAAGTCTGGCCTGGACTACATGTATGTTTTTCATCTACTACATTTTCTTATTCTGTCATTTCAAACTCTCAATTCTGTATCTTCTGTACAACTGAGATCTATTTTGCTGTAAGAGATAAAAAGATGTATAAGACATGATCTTTATTGTTATAGAATTCATGGGATACAGCAATGGGCACACAGAGTTCAAATACTTGCTCAATACCACAAGCACACAAGCCTCTTAGATAGCCTCATACACCAGAGGGCAGACAGCAGAAGCAAGAAGAACTACAATCCTGCAGCCTGTGGAACAAAAGCCACATTCACAGAAAGATAGACAAGATGAAAAGGCAGAGAGCTATGTACCAGATGAAGGAACAAGATAAAACCCCAGAAAAACAACTAAATGAAGTGGAGATGGGCAACCTTCCAGAAAAAGAATTCAGAATAATGATAGTGAAGATGATCCAGGACCTCGGAAAAAGAATGGAGGCAAAGATCGAGAAGATGCAAGAAATGTTTAACAAAGACCTAGAAGAATGAAAGAACAAACAAACAGAGATGAACAATACAATAACTGAAATGAAAAATACACTAGAAGGAATCAATAGCAGAATAACTGAGGCAGAAGAACGGATAAGTGACCTGGAAGACAGAATGGTGGAATTCACAGCCACAGAACAGAATAAAGAAAAAAGAATGAAAAGAAATGAAGACAGCCTAAGAGACCTCTGGGACAACATGAAACGCGACAACATTCGCATTATAGGGGTCCCAGAAGGAGAAAAGAGAGAGAAAGGACTCGAGAAAATATTTGAAGAGATTATAGGCAAAAACTTCCCTAACATGGAAAAGGAAATAGCCACCTAAGTCCAGGAAGCGCAGAGAGTCCCAGGTAGGATAAACCCAAGGAGAAACACACCGAGACACATAGTAATCAAACTGACAAAAATTAAAGACAAAGAAAAATAATTGAAAGCAATAAGGGAAAAATGACAAATAACATACAAGGGAACTCCCATAAGGTTAACAGCTGATTTCTCAGCAGAAACTCTACAAGCCAGAAGGGAGTGGTATGATATATTTAAAGTGATGAAAGGGAAGAACCTACAACCAAGATTACTCTACCCAGCAAGGATCTCATTCAGATTCGACGGAGAAATTAAAAGCTTTACAGACAAGCAAAAACTAAGAGAATTCAGCACCACCAAACCAGCTCTACAACAAATGCTAAAGGAACTTCTCTAAGTGGGAATCACAAGAGAAGAAAAGGACCTACAAAAACAAACCCATAACAATTAAGAAAATGGTAAGAGGAACATACATAGCGATAATTACCTTAAACATGAATGGATTAAATGCTCCAACCAAAAGACACAGGCTTGCTGAATGGATACAAAAACAAGACCCATATATATGCTGTCTACAAGAGACCCACTTCAGACCTAGGGACACATACAGACTGAAAGTGAGGGGATGGAAAAAGATACTCCATGCAAATGGAAATCAAAAGAAAGCTGGAGTAGCTATACTCATATCAGATAAAATAGACTTTAAAATAAAGAATGTTACAAGAGACAAGGAAGGACACTACATAATGATCAAGGGATCAATCCAAGAAGAAGATATAACAATTATAAATGTATATGCACCCAACAGAGGAGCACCTCAATACATAAGGCAACTGCTAACAGCTATAAAAGAGGAAATCGACAGTAACACAATAATACTGGGGACTTTAACACCTCACTTACCCCAATGGACAGATCATCCAAACAGAAAATTAATAAGGAAACACAAGCTTTAAATGACACAATAGACCAGATAGATTTAATTGATATTTATAGGATATTCCATCCAAAAACAGCAGCTTATACTTTCTTCTCAAGTGCGCACAGAACATTCTCCAGGATACAACATATCTTGGGTCACAAATCAAGCCTCAGTAAATTTAAGAAAATTGAAATCATATCAAGCATCTTTTCTGAACACAATGCTATGAGATTAGAAATCAATTACAGGGAAAAAAACATAAAAAACACAAACACATGGAGGCTAAACAATACCTTACTAAATAACCAAGAGATAACTGAAGAAATCAAAGAGGAAATCAAAAAATACCTGGAGACAAATGACAATGAAAACATGGCGATCCAAAACCTATGGGATGCAGCAAAAGCAGTTCTAAGAGGGAAGTTTATAGCAATACAAGCCTACCTCAAGAAACAAGAAAAATCTCAAATAAACTACCTAAACTTACACCTAAAGGAACTAGAGAGAGAAGAACAAACAAAGCCCAAAGTTAGTAGAAGGAAAGAAATCATAAAGATCAGAGTAGAAATAAATGAAATAGAAACAAAGAAAACAATAGCAAAGATCAATAAAACTAAAAGCTGGTTCTTTGAGAAGATAAACAAAATTGATGAACCATTAGCCAGACTCATCAAGAAAAAGAGGGAGAGGACTCAAATCAATAAAATTAGAAATAAAAAAGGAGAAGTTACAACAGACACCACAGAAATACAAAGAATCCTAAGAGACTCCTACAAGCAACTCTAGGCCAATAAAATGGGCAACCTGGAAGAAATGGACAAATTCTTAGAAAGGTATAACCTTCCAAGACTGAACCAGGAAGAAACAGAAAATGTGAACAGACCAATCACAAGTAATGAAATTGAAACTGTGATTAAAAATCGTCCAACAAACAAAAGTCCAGGACCAGATGGCTTCACAGGTGAATTCTATCAAACATTTAGGGAAGAGCTAACACCCATCCTTCTCAAACTCTTCCAAAAAACTGCAGAGGAAGGAACACTCCCAAACTCATTCTATGAGGCCACCATCACCCTGATACCAAAACCAGACAAATACACTACAAAAAAAGAAAATTACAGACCAATATCACTGATAAATATAGATGCAAAAATCCTCAGCAAAATACTAGCAAACAGAATCCAACAACACATTAAAAGGATCATACACCATGATCAAGTGGGATTTACCCCAGGGATGCAAGGATTCTTCAATATACGCAAATCAATCAAGGTGATACACCATATTAACAAATTGAAGGAGAAAAACCATATGATCATCTCAATAGATGCAGAAAAAGCTTTTGACAAGATTCAACACCCATTTATGATAAAAACTCTCTAGAAAGTGGGCATAGAGGGAACCTACCTCAACATAATAAAGGCCATAAAAAAAAAACAACCCACAAGCACAGGCATTCCACGTGAGTGTCGTAAATAAAGAAATTGCAATCAACGTTTAAATGAAAAAAAAGTTAAACCAGGATTTTCAGGAAGGTAGGAACAGCATTATATTAGTCCAAGAACTTCTAAATGAAATACTCTACAATATTTTTCTACAATGAAGCCTATTTTCTTCTCATCTTAAACTAAATTTAAAATAGAATTAAAATTTTTATAATAAAATACTAATTGGTGAAAGTTTGGGATGTGCAATTAGAAATACTGAAATAACCTACAGTATAATCTCACTCTATATAAATCTTCTGTTAATTGAGGGTGAAGTTTTATTTTGGCTCTCTAACTTGTCTCTAAGTCAACAATTCCAAAGATTTATCTTTAGAGCTAAAGTTTTCTAATAATAATGCTAACAAAATATTCCAAAATCTTAAGGAAAAAAAGATATTATGGCTAAATTTAAAAAATCTTATCACTTTCTGTTCACAAGATTTTGCTTTTCATTTCCATATATCTTAAACATGCAGATCATGCAAATTGATATGAAAGCTGTACACTCAAATAGCTTAAGCTGAACTTAGCGATGTATAGTTTACGGAGGAAAAACTTATTAAAATGGAATCTACTTCTTAATTTCCAAAGCAATCTGTAACAATTGACCATATATTTAACATTACTGAATGTTTAAATCTGTGCACACATTAGAATATTTCTGTGATTTACACAGAAATATATAGTAGTATAATATATATACTTGTAATATAATATATATACTTGCAATATATAGTATCCACCAATATTGTTGCTCAGAGTAATGATATGACTCAAAAACATATTTATTCCAGTAAGTGGAAAGATCTATATTAATCATAATAACCATTCCATAAACATTTCTTTCCCAATATTGCATCCACATTTCTTGGCCTCCAAGGGTTTACATTCTTCATTCTGTGAGTAGGGATTTATTAAAATGGTAATAAATGGTAGTGGAAAAGTAATTTCTACAATATGGTAACTTCTGTTTTAGAGATACATGTAAGGCACCAATAGGACTACACTCAAGTCTGTCTAAGCCAGAGGAAATTTAGGAATTTTAGAGGAAATTTAGTAATTTACTGTGCAAACAAGAGGGGAAAGGGACAAATCAAAGTGTATGTGCAAATGCAGAGATGAGAGTGAGGATGCCATTTTCTAGAAAACTGAAATAGTCTAGCATAGCTGGAAAGTGTGGTGTAGGGGTAGCAGACAACATGAAGTTGGATGAACACACACAGGCCCAGTTATGGGGTTTTTGAAATTTATCTATTTTAATTCTGGGAGTGATAGTTTTGACTTACTAATTCCCTGGTCTTTTCTAATTCTGTTTGTTGTAGTTTTTTCTGCATATATAGAAAATTGGAAGATAGACGATTGCTACAGAAATAATTTTTTAAAAATAACCAGGCCTGATGTCTATAAACCTATATATGTTTTTTTGTACATCACTCTATATGTGCATATACATGAATTACATATATACATATATAATTACTGAATATTTAACCTGCAATCAAATGAACTTATCACTCTGTATGAAGATGTGGGGACTCTGAAAGCAGCATAAGATACCACCTTGACCCATATACCACAAACTTTTTCTAACTGTACAGTTATATAGCAGAGTGGTATGATGTGAAAATCATCAGCTACGAACCACCTGGGTTTTATTTAGTTCTGGCTTTGTATCTAACTAGCTATGAGAATTGGAATCTCACTTTTGATATCTGTAAAATAAGGGCTTAGAAAACATTCTCCAGGTCTTTTCCGGCCGTGATGGTCTATGATTGTGTTATTCACCACAGGGTGTCAAGCTAGTGAAATAGAAAAACCAGACCAAATACCGGGTTTCCTTTAGCCATATCTATCATCTATCTGTCTGTCTATATCATCTTTTAAAATCTTCAGTCTTCTCAACGCATTTTTTACTCTCTCCTGTTTTCCACTTTTCTAGCCCATTTTTTTCTTTTTCTGACCACCTTCTCTTTATTCTCCTACAGTTCTTTTGCCCTCTGTTGCTTTGTGGTTCCAAATTGCTAGTTGTCTCGTGCACAAAGGATTCATTTGCACTACAACCACACTTCCAACAGTCCTCATTAACTCAGGGGGAAAAAAAACCCTCTCAAGCAACTGAATCCTTGTAGCAGGGGGGATTACAAAACCATTTCCCACGGATCTGACTGGTTCACAGAAAGAGTGAGAAGAGAACAGCAAAGAACTGAGTCATCTTCCTTTTCCCCATACTCCACTCAGAGGCCAATCTCTTTTGCTCTCAAAACTGTTTTTTGACATGGTTTCTTGTTACAGGCTGAACTGTGTCTCTCCAAATTACATGGTGAAGTCCTAAACCCCAGTACTTCAGAAGGTGACTATACTTGGAGATAGGGTATTTAAAGAGGTAACTGAGGTTAAATGTGAGGTCATTAAGGTGGGCCCTAATCTAAATGACTAGTGTCCTTATAAGAAGAGGTTAGGACAGAAACATGCACAGAACAAAGACCAAGTGAGTACTGAAGGAGAAAACAGCCATCTACAAGCCAAGGAGAGAGGGCTCAGAAGAAATCAACCCTGCCAACACCCTGGTCTCATATGTCTGGTCTCCAGAACTGTGAGAAAATTAATTTCTGTTGTTTAAGCCACCCAATCTGCCATGGTATTTTGTTACGGTAGCCCTAGCAAACGAATATACAATAAACTTATCATCCTCTGTTTAGAATGTTTTGTGTTTGAATTAAGATCATTCCCATTTTCCCGTTGGACATACACACACACACACACACACACACACAGATGTAGATATATATATATATATATATATATATATATATATATATAGACAAACACATATATATATTCTTGATACTAGAACACAAAAAGATGATTAACTATAATGAGTGTTAAATGGACTCAGTTCCTCATATGCTTTTAGATATTCATTTATTAATTAAAAAAGCATTAACTGAATACCTTTATGTTCTAAGCCTTATGCTTATTTCTAGGTATAGGGTGGGGGGACCACAACAATAAAATAACACTACCACCATAATAATGATAAATCAAACACACGTCCCTGTCCTCAAGGAATTTAAATTCTAAAATTAAAATAAATTAACTGTCTAAATATAGCAAAAGATGTGCATTTTAAAAGAGTTATGCCATGGGAACACTTTGAAATGGTACCTCACCTTGTCTGGTGGAGTGAAGGGGACTGGGGAGAAGGGGTTAGGAAAGGATTTCTAGGGGGATGAAATGGAAATCCAGCTTTAATGAATAAAGATTTTTGGTAAGGAGAAGAGGGGTAAAGGGGGAGGCATTTCAAGAGAATGTAGACCTGACAACATGAGAGCATGGTGTTTGGGGGCTCCCACCTAGGACCCTCTGGCTAAAGGGCTAGAAGTAGGAGGTAAGGAGAGTGGTGAGAGAAGAAGGAGGAGTAGTAAGCTGGGTCCAGACAACACACGACCTTGCACATTCCATGGAATTGACAGCAGTCTATAGCAGCGAAAAATATTTTCCAATTTGTGAGTTAGGGTCAATTTTAAGCTTGTCACCTGTAATAATAATCTCTTTGAAGGAATGAAGTTTTCCTATATTCATTTGTACTAATCAGTATCTTTCAGTGCGAGATGAATGTGAATTTTACCTAACTTCTAATTTCCTTTAGGAATCTAAACTCATTCAATATTTTCACAAGATGATAACTATAATCAAAGCAGAGAGCTTTATTTCATCTAACAAAGAATAGTCCTTCACAAAGGAATTGCAAATACCCTAATTAATGATTATTCTAATTGTTCTCCCTGTTGGAAGACACTACTTCCTGTTTTGTGTTTAGCCAGGATAAATAAACTATGGTATCACCATCCCTCTAGTACAGGACATGAGCTGTTTTATAACATATTATTATTATAAAGTCTGTCATATTCAAAACCCAGTCTTCTGACAGGATTTATAAATGGCGCCACCCTGCCCCCGCCATGCTGGGCTTTGCACTATGATGAAGTGTGTACGTGTTTTATGCTTCTGTGAGCTCAATTTATAACTATACAACCCTCTTGAAGGAAATGGCTAAACATTAGGTCTAATTTTTGTCTTTAAGGTTACCTAAAGTAATCGACTGGACATTTGAAAATTATTGTTTTTTTCTATACATGTAAGCATTCTGGCAATTTCTAAAAGGATATAAATACAAATATATACAGTATAAACCTCTATTTGCCCAAGTCAGAAACTAGGAAGTCAATACTGACATTTTTTTCTCTGTAACCCTTCTCTCTCTCCTCATTACCTAGTCAAATTCCATTAATAACTTTTACTGATTAAATATCTAAATATCTCTTAATTGCATTCCACCTTTTCCATTCTTAATTCCCTACTAAGGCTCTTATTTGGGATATAACCACAACCTTCTTATACCTGCCTCCAGAACAGTGGCTCAACACAATCTGCCCCTGGTGTGTCTTTCAGTTATACTTTAAATGGTCAAAAAGCAGGGCTGTAAATATGCACACAATTTTTAAAGCCCCCCAGGTGATTCTAAAGTGCAACCTGGGCTCAGGGCTCTAAGTCAGGGGTTCTCAATGTGTGGTCCCTGGATCAGAGACCTAAGCATCACCCTGGAAACCTCTAAAAATGCAAATTATTGGGCCCCACCTCAGATATACTGTGAGTGGAGCCCAGCAATCTGTGTTTTGATGATCATCAAGTAACTCCCATGGAGGCTCAAGATTAAGAACCACTGCTATGGGGTTATACTCCCCCCACACATTGCTCCAATTCAAGATACATCAAGACGGTCTCACAGCCTTCTCCAAACGTTAAGGACTAAAGTGTAAATATTAGATTGTGCTAATTCCCTGCTCAGCGTTATTCACTGGCTTCCAAACTTCCTAGCATGGCGTATAACTTCTTGGTGTGCTCTTCACAATATGACTCTAACTTGTATTTCGGCTGTGCCATATCATTGGGTTTATGATCTGACGAATACCTACTTATTTAATTTCCTAAATACACTACAGTTACTCCACATTCTTGTACATGCTGTTCCTTCTATCTTGAATGTCCTGACAAATTCTCTTCCTCCATTAAGCCTCAGCCCAATTCATTCCAGTTTTCTGAAAAGTCTTCTTGGATCTCCCTGCAGACTAAGGTGTTCCTTTCCACATGCTACGGCTGCAACTTGTATAAACCTACATCATAGCAATCTCCATACTTTATTGTACTTGTTACTTATATAACTTTATCCTCTTTTGGGGGGACAGAAACTATGTTTTCCTCGACTTTACAATTACTGTGTTCTAAATTGTAACATTTTCTACATTTACTGTGATGTAATATTTACTGTGTTGCCTGAAATTCAGTATGTGTTGGAAGGAAGGGAGGAAGGAAGGAAGGGAGGAAGGAAGGAAGGAAGGAAGGAAGGAAGGAAGGAAGGAAGGAAGGAAGGAAGGAAGGAAGGAAGGAAGGAGCCCCTAAATATTTTGGAAAATTTTGTTGGATCATATAGTGTATCTCATCTAAGCAAGAAAGTTTGACCATCAACCACATACAGCATCACAGATCTAAATGAACCAAGAAGTCAGTGAGTTTTTTCTTCATGGGAAATCTCATATATTTTCATGGTACTTTATAACTTGCAAGAGTTTTCACAGATATTATCAGTCACCTAGAAAGGGGATCTGAATTTTCTCCTTTAAAAATTTCAAGATGCACAAATACTCCCTGACCATGCATATTTTGTTTCAGTATTTTATCTCCCTCATTGTCTAAGCTACTACAATGCACAGAGTAAACACCAGAAACCTGTTTGAATACACAGTACTACTTAGAGCTAGCCACTTCTCTTCCCACCACGCACACCAGAACCAGAACCAGAACCAGAACCAAATAAGGATGACATCAGAGGTCAGCCATGCTAGGGCCATCCATTCAGTCACCATTTATTAAGCATCAACTGCTAGGAACTTTGCTTAGCACAAGTGATACAACAGTAGTCACTGTGTAAAACTCACAGCCTATTGGGAACAAAAGTCCTCTAGACCAGGGGTCCCCAACCCCCAGGCTGCGGACCGGTACAGGTCTGCGGCCTGTTAGGAACCGGGCTGCACAGCAGGAGGTGAGTGGCGGGCAAGCGAGCTAACAGCGAAGCTTCACCTGCTGCTTCCCATCGCTCGCATTACTGCCTTGAACCATCACCCCTCCACCCCTGCC
This sequence comes from Balaenoptera musculus, assembly GCF_009873245.2. Classification (NCBI taxonomy): domain Eukaryota; kingdom Metazoa; phylum Chordata; class Mammalia; order Artiodactyla; family Balaenopteridae; genus Balaenoptera; species Balaenoptera musculus. The sequence goes on from NC_045806.1 coordinate 28,855,170, forward strand.
CCCTGTCCGTGGAAAAATTGTCTCCCATGAAACTGGTTCCTGGTGCCAAAAAGTTTTGGGACCGCTGCTCTAGACAAGTGAATTAAAGGCAAGAATTTAAGTGCAACAGAAGAAAAGCAGGCACAAAACTCTCTTAATTAAGAAGAAGGAATACCAAGCTACACACTTTGTCTACATCTAAAGAAGGCTTTATTTCTTTTTCCACAAAATACTCATGCTGGAACTAGCGTGAAAGATGCCATCTCACTTCCTTTGGCCCTTTTTCCCCCTTTTGTTTAAAGGAATAACCTTGATCCTCAAGGCATACCAGACGTGTTAGATTTTATTCTATGAGCAAATTTATTAACTAAGAGCGTGAATACATTCACATTCATTCCAATTAACATTAAATGACACTCTCCCAAAGAATAAGATGTCAAAAATCATGCTCGTAATGGCAGTCACTGAAATGAATGCGCTGCTCTTGGGCTGCATGCATATTTGTACTCATAAATTGACTACTAATATCAAGAAATACACACCTAACTCAGGAAAAGTAACAGATGCTTTAAGATAATATTTGTCACTAATGCCTAGTAATAGGTGGCGATTTAATTTCAAATTACTTAATTTCTTGGCCTTGGAAATTAGATATACAGATTTTACACTTAAACGAGCATTTTGTCTGTACGTATTAAACTTACTGAGATCTAAAATCTCATCAGTTTTTAAATTTAGGCTGGAGAGGAAATATGTTCTAATGCTTTAAAATCCTTCTGTTTAAATTTTGGTTTACATAGCAATGATCTGTGCTTACTTTAAAATTATCTTTAAGCAGTAGATTATTCTTCTTCCTTTTAGACGGAATGAATTTAAGGGAATGCTAAAATCATATCCACTAACAAAAAGTAATTCACATCTCTGAAGTTAACTATTTTAGGTGGAGAATACCTTATTTTAGGAAAAACACATTGGACCGCTGTGTTTTTCTTTCTTGACAACACACAAACACACATATATACACTCACACACAGAGATATTCACACATACATACGACATGAAAGCTGGATTTCATCTTAAAGAAAAAAAACTCTCTAAAATGGGTCCAAATGAATTCTAAGTATAGACTTGAAAGCCAGATGTTCTTTCTCTCACAATATACAAACTCCAAACCCCCTTTTACACCCACGTAAATTTACATTTGAAAGAACTCTGAAGCAAATGTAAGCATATACCAGCTAACTATTTGAGTGAGTATTTGAATATTTACAGCAATCGATTATGTTCTTGATAAAAGATACACTACACTTACAGTGTATATATACAATTTTAATGGTTTCCTGCAATTGGAAAAATACTTGACATATTAATTGATTCGTATTCTTTTTATACTTCTATTATACAGAGTATGTTTTTGTTTAAGTACTCAAGATTCCAAAACGGAATATATGTCTGGGTACAACATTTTAATGTGAACAACTAAAACAGACATGCAATACTCAAATGCATTGTATACCTGGGCTGTAGGCTGAATCAATAGCCTATGCCATTTTTGAGAACTCTGGGTGTATATGTGCATAATTCTATTTTCTGAAATTATCTGAGATTCCTTCTATACTATATTTCTAAAATATTAGATGTCATGATCCAATGGTTTAGGTCAAAAGAAATTTATGGGCAACTGATCACTCTTTCCATCACTTTTGCATATGAATGAATGAATTCAACACACATTTATTGAACTTCTTCCTAGTATATGATAATATTCTAAGATCTGTGAGAATATAAGCACATATAAGACATGGCTTGCAATAGCCAGATGGAAGTAATCTAACAGTAGAGAAAATATAATTAATAAAATTATAATACCAATAATATAGACTCAGTTACCTCATTTATCAAGTGGGAACGGTAATATACTCCTTCACCACAGTTTTTTTAGGAATTATATATAAGAAATGTTTTCATCATTAGCATTCATTACAAAAGATAATGGATACATGCAAATTAATTGTTCAATAAACAACTTGATTTCTAGATGTCTTGGATTGGAACTCAGCTCTCCTCTATTTCTCATTCATAGTCTGTATTTTCAATTTTCAGTTGTATACCACATTTCTGTAGTGTAATCCCCAGCCAGAAGAATGCCTATAAGCTTAATTGAGGTACAACATATTATTCAAGGCCTAGATTCTTTTCTGGTTGGGTAGCTCTTTACTTTTGGCATATGAAGATCAAAAACTGGACATATAATCTATTTTAGTTGAAGACAATACAATAGTAATGTATGCCTTCATTAAGAAAATTTAATCATAGAGCTATCATCATAAATTATCATGGATAAATGAGCCTGTATCATGTCTTTTCCTTGGTTAAAGTTTTCCAAGTTAAAATAGATTGTCGTGATGTCCCATAAAAACTTTTTTTAATACAAATAATGCACTCAAAGATAAAATATGAAAGAAAAAGTTACTATATTACTTTGCAGAAACTCAATTTCATTTTTTTCTTTTTTTTTTTAACATCTTTATTGGAGTATAATTGCTTTACAATGGTGTGTTAGTTTCTGCTTTATAACAAAGTGAATCAGTTATACATATACATATGTTCCCATATCTCTTCCCTCTTGCATCTCCCTCCCTCCCACCCTCCCTATCCCACCCCTCTAGGTGGTCACAAAGCACCGAGCTGATCTCCCTGTGCTTTGCGGCTGCTTCCCACTAGCTATCTATTTTACGTTTGGTAGTGTATATATGTCCATGCCACTCTCTCACTTTGTCACAGCTTACCCTTCCCCCTCCCCATATCCTCAAGTCCATTGTCTAGTAGGTCTGTGTCTTTATTCCCATCTTGCCCCTAGGTTCTTCATGACCTTTTTTTTTTCTTCTTAGATTCCATATATATGTGTTAGCATACGGTATTTGTTTTTCTCTTTCTGACTTACTTCACTCTGTATGACAGACTCTAGGTCCATCCACCTCACTACATGCTGTCTACAAGAGACCCACTTCAGACCTAGGGACACATACAGACTGAAAGTGAGGGGATGGAAAAAGATATTCCATGCAAATGGAAATCAAAAGAAAGCTGGAGTAGCAATTCTCATATCAGACAAAATAGACTTTAAAATAAAGACTATTACAAGAGACAAAGAAGGACACTACATAATGATCAAGGGATCGATCCAAGAAGAAGATATAACAATTGTAAATATTTATGCACCCAACATAGGAGCACCTCAATACATAAGGCAAATACTAACAGCCATAAAAGGGGAAATTGACAGTAACACAATCATAGTAGGGGACTTTAACACCCCACTTTCACCAATGGACAGATCATCCAAAATGAAAAGAAATAAGGAAACACAAGCTTTAAATGATACATTAAACAAGATGGACTTAATTGATATTTATAGGACATTCCACCCAAAAACAACAGAATACACATTTTTCTCAAGTGCTCATGGAACATTCTCCAGGATAGATCATATCTTGGGTCACAAATCAAGCCTTGGTAAATTTAAGAAAATTGAAATCGTATCAAGTATCTTTTCCGACCACAACGCTATGAGACTAGATATCAATTACAGGAAAAAAATCTGTAAAAAATACAAACGCATGGAGGCTAAACAATACACTACTTAATAAGCAAGTGATCACTGAAGAAATCAAAGAGGAAATCAAAAAATACCTAGAAACAAATGACAATGGAGACACGATGACCCAAAACCTATGGGATGCAGCAAAAGCAGTTCTAAGAGGGAAGTTTATAGCAATACAATCCTACCTTAAGAAACAGGAAACATCTCAAATAAACAACCTAACCTTGCACCTAAAACAATTTCATTTTAAAATCAGGTCAGAAGGCCCACTGCTTCAGCAAATCATTATTATCTCTCAAGCTAGTTTTTCCCATAAAATGCCTGGGTACACCTGATGTATGGATTTCTGTAATGCATGAATAGTATGTTCACATAATACACAAAATATAGTTCATAGTCACTTGCCAAGAAAATACTTAAACATTATTTCTAGTGCAAAAGCTTCCACCTAATAAATATGAATAGGCTGTTAGATGGACTCAGTAGATGCTATTTTTGTTTTAGGAGACCCTTGAATTCCACGTTTGAGTCATTCAACAGACATTTCTCACCTTGAGATTGGGCATACTTGTAATGGGACTCTTTGCTTGTGCACATAGTTACCTAGTGACTAACTTTCCTTTTATAAATGAGCTCCATTCCTGATTAAAACAGACGAAAGATTTCCAATCTTTGTGGCCAGCCCTCAGGGTGGAAAATGAGCTCAAGGAAGGCAGCTATCTGAAACTGAATACTCCCTGCAATGGACATTCCGTTCTAGTCCCTTCAGGGAAACTCCAACAATAGCTCCAACAGAAGCAAACACTTGTCTTTGAGATAGGCCAAGCCAACCATTCACTTCCTCAGCAATTTGTCCTCAGACACCCAGCCAGAGACTTAAAGCTCCTGTGCCCATATCAAAGAACTGCAGACCCAGCATGTTTTGTTTTTTTTTAACAACTTTATTGGAGTATAATAACATCTTTATTGGAGTATAATTGCTTTACAATATTGTGTTAGTTTCTGATGTATAACAAAGTGAATCAGCTATATGTATACATATATCCCCATATTCCCTCCCTCTTGCGTCTCCCTCCCACCCTCCCCATCCCACCCCTCTAGGTGGTCACAAAGCACAAAGCTGATCTCCCTGTGTGATGCGGCTGCTTTCCACTAGCTATCTGTTTTACATTTGGTAGTGTATATATGTCAATGCTACTCTCCCACTTCGTCCCAGCTTACCCTTCCCTCTCCCTGTGTGCTCAAGTCCATTCTCTACATCTGTGTCTTTATTCCTGTCCTGCCCCTAGGTTCATCAGAACCGTTTGTGTTTTAGATTCCATATATATGTGTTAGCATACGGTATTTGTTTTTCTCTTTCTGACTTACTTCACTCTGAATGACAGACTCTTGGTCCATCCACCTCATTACAAATAACTCAATTTCATTTCTTTTTATGGCTGAGTAATATTCCATTGTATATATGTGCCAGCATGTTTTTAATGTGTGAACAGAAGTGATTCTCAAAAGTTCTACCCTTCCTGCATCTCTACAGCTTGGTATTAATTTGATATTGCCAAAGATGTAGCCCCTCAAAGGAATCCCCACAAGCTGGGCTTCTTTTTTAACTCTGACACTTCTTTTGAGACTAAGAAAAAAAATTACAGAGATAAACCAAAAACACTTCTGATTGCATGAATGATCTAGATTTTGCAACAAACATTTTAGCCTGAGGTTTACAACTTTTACAATTCACTGAGCACTCAGGAAAAAATAATGTACTAGGGATTATCCTATTCTGTTTCATTAGTTATCATATTGTGTATGGGAATATAATAATACATGCCAGTATTCACTGTTAAACATAAACCTTTTTCAGGCTGGATGCCTGAGTTTCAAACACATGATGATTTGATGACTAAATAACAGTCAGACAAATGATGTGGTATTTAATCATTCACTTATGTGTCGCCAAACAATTAAGCACAAGGAACCCATAGATAAGAGGCACAAACCTTCCTCTCAAGGAGCAAGGAATTATATCAGAGACAGCCTGACATTGAAAAAGAGGATATAATTACTTGCATCGAATTATCTCCAGTGAATTTTCACTAAGAACATAGAACAGGGGTACTATATTCTGACCTAGGGTAGTCAGGAACACTTTTGAACATGGTGCTATAAGCAAGCACTAAAACAATGAATAGAGATTGTTAGTGGACGATATGTGGTGATAGCATTTTTTGAGAACATTCCAGGAAGTGGCAACAACTCATAGGTATGAAATTACATAACTTATTTGCGGAACCACAATTTTGTGGCTAAAGAGAAGTGTGCATGTTGAGGAACAGCAGATAAAGAGTTGAGAGAGATGTGAGCAGGTACCACACTATAAAGGGTCTTGTGCACTGGAGGCTTGAATTTCACCCTGTAGCTAGAGGATTCTCTAAAGGATGTTAAGCTAGAGGCATAAGATCTTCTGTGAAACATGACTGGGAAGCAATTAGAAGGATAGATTTGTTTAAGATCAGATTAAAGCAAGGAGATCCTATACATATACATAAACACACACACACACACACACACACACACATAGACTGTCTTTTGATCTATGTATCTGTTTATACAGTTTGTTATATCTTTGGAAATTATATATAAATTAGTGATTAATATTAATAGTTATAATAATACAAAGTAAAAAAATTATTCCCCACACCTTTGCCACTCACTGAGCAGTTTCATATATCCCATCTTTAATACCAACAAGATGTAAATTTGTGAAGCAGTATTATTATTCCTAGTTTATTACTGAGGACAATCAGTATTAGACATGCTCAGCTCAGTGCCAGGCACTGTATAAATAAATAATAAATATTGGCTCGGCCATGCTTACTGTGCTTGGTAGGTAGAGTCAGGTTGAAAACGCAAGTAGTCTTAGGCCTTGTCCTGTTTCTACGCCCATGGACCAGCCTAACTTCTGAAATGTTGGCCCTTTCCATACAGGCTTTTTGGTCATAAACAACGTGAAGCACAATACCTCACAAGGTAGGACATTTAGAACAAGGCTTAAATCACAATGACATTTCGTTCAATAAGTGATGCATGTTCCTGTATAATAGAAATGGACTGCATTCTAGTGAGTTAGCATTAAACCATCCTTTGCCTGTACCCTGAGTGGTGGATTTATTAATTTGGAACTTATTTGTTGATTAGGTCTGGTGATGATACACTGGCCTTTAGGACACTGAGGCCTTGTTAAAGGTTTAACACTGTATTTAAAAAAATTATTTTGCAGTAAGTATAGATTCACAGGAATTTGAAACAAAACATGCAGGGATATCTTATGCAACCTTTAACCTACTTCCTCCAATGCTGACGCCTTAGGTAACTGTAGTACAATGTCAAAACTGGGAGTTAATTGGTATAATCCACAGAATTTATTCAAATTTTACTAGTTACACATGCACTCATTTGTAACCCTCTGTGTATGTGTGTGTGCGTGTGTGTGTGCGTGTGCGTGTGTGTGTAGTTCTATGCAGTTTTACCAAGTATAGCTTTGTATAACAAACACCACAATCAAGACTCAGGCTGCCTTGTGGCACCCCTAAAATAGAACACCCCCCATTCCTAACCTGTGGCAACCAATACTCTGTTCTTGATCTTTATAATTCTGTTATTCAATAATGTGATATAAAAGGAATAACACAGTATGTAACCTTTTGATTTTTTTTTCACTCAGCGGGGTGCCCCCGAGATCCATCATACAGAATATCAATTGTTCATTTCTTTTTATTGCTAAATAGTATTTCACAATATGGATGCACCGCAGTTTGTTCTACATACACCCACTGATGGACACTGGGTTGTGTCCAATTTCTGGCTACTGACAAGAAAGATGGTATGAACATCCATATACCGGGTTTTGTGTGAACCTAAGTTTCCATTTTCTGGTAGAAATGTCCAAGAGTGGAATTGCTGGGTTGTATGGTAATTGCATGTTTAGTTTTAGAAGAAACTGTCAGACTGTTTTCTAGAATGGCTGTACCATTTTACATTCCCATCAGCATTGTTTGAGAGACCCAGTTTCTCTGCATCCTTGTCTGCTGTAGTGTTGTCAGTTAAAAAAAAATTATTTGTAATAAAAATTTTATATATTTGAGCTGTGCAACATGATTTGATATGCACATACACAGTGAAATGATCACTACAGTCAAGTTAATTAACATACCATCGTCTCACATAGTTACCCATTGTGATGGCAGCATCTGAGATCTATTAACACACTTCCCGCATTCAGTACAGTATTATTAACAATAGTCACCATGCTGTACATTAGATCTCTAGAGTTATTCATGCTATATACTGCAACTTTGTACCCTTTAACCAACATCTCCACATTCTCCCCAGCTCCCCACCCCTGGTAACCACCCTTCTACTCTCTGCTTCTACTCATTCAACTTTCTGAGATTGCACTTATGACTGAGATAATACAGGTTTTTTTCCTTCTGTGTCTGGCTGCAAGTTGCCTTTCCCTTATAAACTGGGAATGTTGTTATTAACAATATAGTTTTATACAGTGTAATTTATTTTTCATTGCAAAAGTCTTTTTGCCCTTTCTCTGAGGGATTGTTTTCAATTTGCCTTTAAGTCCTCCCCACCTTGCACACCTCAGGACAAATCACTTAGTGGTCAATGTCTCTTCTCTAGAACATCTTAAAATGAAATTACTACTTCGTCTTTATACCCAAATACATGTCTCAAGCTCTTTTAGGTTAAAAAGAAAATGGACCTCTTCTTCAACAGATAGATTAGCAAAGTAAGAGCAAAAAGTAAATACCTTATTTTCCCAGAATATCCACAGATAGCAATTGGGAAGAGGGAAAGGAGAGAACAAATATAAGAGACAAAAGAAAAGGACTAGACTAGTGTAGAATCAAGGAAGAACATCTTAGGTATGAAGGAGGCAGTTAACGTTGACAAGTGCCACTGAGAGTTTACAAAGACAGATGAAGGAAAGAAAATATACATGAGTTGAAAACAGTTAAAAACAAAACAAAATGATACCAAGAACCAAAAGACTCTAGAGTAAAATGGAGTATGGGGAATTTAAGAAGGAAATAAAACCCAGTGGCAAAATCCTTATCTTCAATACTTATTTATACACATTAAGTTTCAACAAGAATTAAAGTGCTTTCATTGTCATTTCAAATTTTCATAAACTGCAATAAAATTATCATTATTATAAAATGTTCTTATATGTGAATGGCTATAATAGTGTGCAATAAAATTTTAAACACCAATTCACTTATTCAAAAATATTCATGTGCCTGGTTCTGGAGAAACAATGGTGAGCAAAAACAACTGATGTGGCTGGGTTCATGGAACTTACCACATAGTCTGATTGATAAGCATTAGTTAGTCACATATATACACATAGGGAATTGCAACATTGCTATGTGTTATGGAGGGATGTTACATGGGAGGGAAATTTTATCTACTCAGGGAATTTTGATGTCTACTCAGAGGGAGTGGCTGGTAAGGGAAACTGACATTATCTAGGTGAAAAAGAGAGGGAACAGAAAGAAAAGCATGTGCAAAAGCCCTGTGGCAGAAAGAAGCAAGGTCTATTCAAGGAACAGAAAGAAAACCAGAAAGGTGGTAAGGCAGGGGGAAGCATTACAGGAGATGAGACAGGAGAGGAAAACAGTATCTAGATCTTGTTTTATCTTCTTTTGCTTTCCTTGTAGCCAACAGAACTTACTAAAGTGATTACGCGGGTGCTGATATTATCAAACTTAGCTGACTGGATGAATTTTAGAGAATAGATTAGAGGGAATGGGGAAGAGGTGAAACAAAGAAACCAGAAAGGAAAGTGCTGCTGCATTCCTAGTGAGAGGGGGCAGCTTGGGCTAGGGTATGGGAGAGGAAATGAAGAGAAGTGGATCAAAAGATTTTAGGAGATAAAACCCACAGTATTAGACATAAGTGGGCAAGAGAGAGAAAAGTTTCAAGGATGAAATGGGTTTCTAGCTTGTGAAAACTGCATGGATAGGTAGCATCATTCACTGATAAAGGGAACAATGAGAAAAGCTCAGGTTTTGTGGGATGAATGGAAAGTTCCCTTTGGGGCACTTAGAGTGGAGGTGGCTTTGTCACATACAAATGGAGATGCCAATCAGGCAATTGAAATTACAGTTCTGGGTGAATGGAAAGTTCCCTTTGGGGCACTTAGAGTGGAGGTGGCTTTGTCACATACAAATGGAGATGCCAATCAGGCAATTGAAATTAGGGTTCTGGAATTCATTGGAGAAATCTGAGCTAGAGGTATAACTTGGTTGGTTTTCTGCACATAAGTGTTAATAAAACCACGGGCATGGGTGCAATGACAATGAAAGGGATTACAGAGTCAGAAGACAAACTTGCTAGGACTGACCTCTGAAGAATTCTACTGTTTAAAGGTTCAGTAGAGAGAATGAGCCCACAAAGTAGACTGAACAGAAACACCCAAAGAAATGGGAACCAACCCAGGAGAGTGCAATGCACAGATCTCAAGGGAAGACAACATTTTTAAGAAGGGAGAAAATGGTCAATAGTGACCACTGCTTCAAGTTCAAGAAAGAAGAGAAAAAATTTTTCTCAATTGGTTTTACTGACATGACATTCTTTACTTCACTTGAACTAAGTCAGGTGAAGTTTGAATAGGAAAAAACTGAAAGTATAACATTTTAAGGAAAAAAAAAATCTCAATATCTAGTTCAACTGATGGATATAAAAAGTAGAAAGATAATACCTTGTTTTATTCTTGTATTGGTATCATACTATTATGATAGTATGATAATTCCATTTATAATACCATTTTCTTAAAAAATTACCAAAAAAGAAATTGCTAATATAGTTACCACTAATGTTTAATATTAAAATTAAATGATGAATAGCTCCTTAAGGAATAAAATAACAAACTATAGCTGCCTATTATAACTGGGAAGCGAAATATGGATATAACAAATTGTTTTCCCACTTTCCCCCAACTGTGTTATAGTTTTCTTTATATTTTCCAAATGGAAGAGTTGATTTCAGTTTAGTTTTAATAATATTTATTGACTTTATATATATATATATATATATATATATATATATATATATATATATATATATTAGTCAAGCCAAATTATTTCTGTTCACAGTACTAAACCTTATTCACGTGGGCCCAGTCCTTAGTGCTTTGTTCATCTAGCACAATGGCCTGTGTACAAGTGAAATAAAATCAGAAAGACATCTAGTGAGATCCTTCTGAGGAACTTGCTGTAGATGATTACAACAGATCAAGGGTGACATTAGTTCTATTCTTTGATCTTTCGAGTTCACACAGTCTAAAGACTGAGGTAGGAATAAAACAGTAAAACAAGTGACCTACTGTGGATATCATCATAGATAGCCCCCTGAGAAGGTCTAGAGGATGGATATGAGGTTCTTCAGGACATTTTAGTTTTTATCTAAGAAATTGTAATATGCCAGGTCTTTGAGGGAACACAAGTTTTATGAGTTTTTTTAAACGAACATTCTCAATGGAACATATTTAGTTCTTGTTAGAAGATAGCATGATTCTTTCCATTTTACGTTTTGTTGTATCCCCTCTAGAGCTCTGACAGACCCTCTTCATCAAAATCTGAGAAGCTGTGGCAGTTAACTGGTTAAGAACCTTGAATCCTCCGCCACCATTCAAATCCTGACGCCAGTATGTACAGGCTGAGCTACTGCAGGCAAATTACTTAAGCTCCCTGTACCTCGGTATCCTCATCTGTTAAATATGGATGATTCTATCCCCTATCTCCCAGAACTATAATGAGAATTAGCTGAGATACATGTAATATACTCAGAGAAACACTTGATACTTGGTATAGCATTGATGAATGCTAAATGTTATCTTTGAAGACTAGGTGAACCAGAAATATTGCTATGCACATACAAGGGACTATCAGTAACTATTTATGTAGGATATATCAATGCCTCGTTGATTCTTGTTGATGAAGAATTGCTCCTTCTTCTCATTCTCTAATTCACATCTCCCATATGCCCATACTTTAGGCCTATTTATAAAGCTGGATTCTTCAAAGAAGCTTTCATAATCACATAATCTATAAGTAATCATTTATGGCTGATTTGTACCATGGTTTATAACTCTCTTGACATATTACAGTAGTGGTATTTATGTGTGTGTGTGTGTATGTGTTCGTGTCTATTTTTTTCTGACTTACAGAGTTGTAATTTCATAAAAGGCAGAGAGAACATTGCAGGTGTTCAACTGTTTATTTACGAGCAAGTGAAAACCTAATGGTAAAAAAGCTGCTTGATATCATATTAATATTCTATCTAGTCTTACTTCCCCAAAAGCTAACTGGTAAGTACATTATACTCATCCATGACTAAATTTCAATTACTCAAGTACCTTCTTTTTCTTCAGTACAATTCTAGTTTTATTTAAACTGAATTGTCAATGTTTGCCAAGTATTTTTTACCATTTTTCCAGATTTAAGAATAATCAATTTTACTAATGGTTCTCAAGAAATTTTAGACATTTCTCCAATAAACATCTATATTAACTAAAATGGCATTAAATAAAGTGCAAACTTACCTTGTCATATCTAAGCACTTCTGTATTCTCTGAAGGATGATTTTTCATATTGCTTAACAACTCTGACTGAGCAATTGAAATTCAGACTATGATAAATGTTTTACACTGAAGGTTCATTTCATTATACAGCAGTCAGTTGAAATGGGGTTTCCAAAGAAGGTATTTTTAGGAAGCGCAGAGTACAGGAAAAAGCTGAATACATTATACAATTTAAATATTTATTGAAGCTTTTCTACTAAGGCAACATTTTGGTGATATCTCATAGAAATACCAATGCGGGAGAGACAATTAGGGGTAAATAGATGGTAGAGATTGTGGAAACCAAGACACCTGGTACTGCGAGTTCCTCATTCATAAAGTCATTAAACTGAAGATGGAATGGGACACTCCTCGTTACAGAAATATTATTTTCCTTAGGATTTCATCATTCTTTCTAGATGCCTCTTGTATGATTTTCTGAAGCGTTCTTGTCTTCCTTATTGAATTCCTGGCCTCCTTCTCTTCACCCTCTATATGATCTTTCTACCTAGTCTCATCCACTCTCTATGGCTCACACGTTAAGTCCCCAATAATGACTTCATTTGTAGGCTTCACATCCCCAGATCCACAGCACCCACACTCTGCATAAAAAAACTTATTCCTTACCCCCAATCTTTCCCATTATTCCAGCTCCCTTCAAGTCTTGTCCTTAAAAATGGCACCATTATCCACCCAATTCTACATGCCATGGAGGGCACCACATCCAATTCAATACTAATTTCTATTGACCCTATCTCCTAAGTAAATCTTAAGTCAATCCACTTCTTTCAACTCCACTGTCACCATTCTAGTCAACATCACCTTATTTTGCCCCTGGAGAAGCTACCAGATTGATAGCTTCAGACTGATAGCTCTTCATCTACTCTTTTTTTAAAATACATTTATTTATTTATTTTTGGCTGTGTCGGGTCTTCTTTGCTGCGCACCGGCTTTCTCTAGTTGCGGCAAGCAGAGGCTACTCTTCATTGCAGTGCACAGGCTTCGCATTGCGGTGGCTTCTCTTGTTGCGGAGCACGGGCTCTAGAGCGCAGGCTCAGTAGTTGTGGCTCACGGGCTTAGTTGCTCCAAGGCATGTGGGATCTTCCCGGACCAGGGCTCGAACCCGTGTCCCCTGCATTGGCAGGCAGATTCTTAACCACTGCGCCACCAGAGAAGCCCCTCTTCATCTACTCTTAACATCTCCTAATCGCTTCTTCACAAAACACAGTAATATTCTTCAAAAAAAAAAAAACCCACAAACATGGTCATATCACTGCCCTACCTGAAACCTTTAAAAGGCTGACCACTGATCTTACTATACAGAAAAAAATCATTCTCATGAGGTCTGAGGCTCTGAACAATTGGACCCCAGCCCACTGTTTCAGCTGCATGCTCCAAACTTTGCCTCACTTACGACACGCTAGGAAAACTGACCTTCTTTTAGTTCTTTCTTCATACCAACTTATACCTTCACATATGTTTTTCCCTCTGAATGTCACATTTTCCCTCTTTTTCCCTTGGACAACTATCGCCCAACCTCATTCTTCTTTGTCATACTTTGAAGGTCATTTTCTTAGGAGTCCTTCCCCCAATTTCTAATACTGGTCTAGGCCTCACTGTCATACATTCTTCTAACAATGTGTGCTTTATTCTGTAGCCCTTATCCCAAATGAAGTTTAAATAGTGTGTATAACTACCATGTGTAAAATAGGTAGCTAGTGGGAACATGCTATAAAGCACAGGAAGCTCAGCTAGGTGCTCTGTGATGACCTAGATGGGTGGGATGAGTGGGGGGTTGGGAGGGAGGTCCAAGAGGGAAGGGATATAGGCATATATATAGCTGATTCACTTCATTGTACAGCAGAAACTAACACAACATTGTAAAGCAATTATACTCCAATTTTTTAAAAAAACCGGAATGGGAAATAAATAAATAAATTGTGTGTGTGTGCGTGTGTGTGTGTGTATTCTCTCTTAAATTCTAATCTCAATGAGTTCACTTATTTAGAACATTATCTCCAGAGAGCATGGCACAATACCTAGCACAAGTAGGCACTCAATATATACTAGTTACATGACTAAATGAATGAATAACAATGAATGAATAATTGTTCCTTCTTTAAACAGTGGTCACCGAAACCCACACAATATAAACTTTACGGAGTCACTTCCTTTGATACTTTTACTTCTGGATTTATTTAGAGAGCCAATCTATTTCCAGACATTTAAAGTAAAACACTGCAAAGTCCATAGGCTTGAGCGAAGTAAACTCTGTGATAACACTTAGTGCTCTCTGACACAGCCCATTAGAAACGGGGTATGTACACCTAATCCAGAGGAACCCTTTAGCTCTTCAGCAGCTGTGCATATGGCTCCTGACCTGCCCTTCAGGCTCTACTAAATCAGGTTTCCCCAGCTGTCTGAGCTTCCAGTAAGCTCTTTCAGTTAACCACCTACATGCCAACACTGCTTGTATCTGGTTACACTCTTTAGGGTCTAATTTTCCTTTTTCCTCCCTAGCTATTTTCCAATACATCAGAGCCACTGGGATTCACCACTTGCATACATAATTTTATCCGTTCCTCAACTATTTTGATAACATTTTGTCCGCTTAGTCAGCAATCTATTTCTAACACTGCCCTCGTGAGCATCAATATAAAAAGCAATTACTCAACTTGCCTTTGATGAAAATACTTGAGCAGTTCTGACTCTGCGATTTTTCTCCTTTCTTATTTCTTTAGTTTGACCTCACACAGTTTCCAAGGCTAAAATCTGCACTTATAACAGTGTGCTGACTCCTGTGCCCTTTAAGTCAGCACTTAGCTCAGGCTGAGGTACTATGGCTGCTGTAATCTGATAAAGGAGCAGACAAGTTGTGTGCAAATAAAGATGGGTGCCAAGAATGAGCAAAAAGCCACTGATGTTTATGCCCTTTTATAGTCCTGATTCCATGACAGTCTTAGCCAAAGGCAGAGTGGGAGGAGGGAGAGCAATTTATTACAAAAAAAGCAAAAGCCAAGAAGAGGGTGAAAACATTGAAAGGGTAATCCCTTTATTTGCCCATAATTGGATAAAATGAGACACTGTGATGCTAGTTGTGCTTAATTAATACTGGTCTTTTTTAAACATCAATTATTTCAAAAGGTTGGAGATAAAGTACATCTAAAAGTTGAAGATAAACTGGCAAAAGCCTATATGTTATTTTGGCATATATAAATTCCTCACTGTTGTAATGCCCATGAATGGGCTGAGTATTTATTAAGTATAAACTAAGAGCTTGACAATTCAAACATTTTTTTAAAGTTTCTTTAAAATTCTATTAACCCTGTTTAAAATCCATTCAGCTACCTACATTCTGACTTTATTACGTGAACAAGCATGGGCTTTCACATAGTTCCCTTTAATATTCCTCCTATTCATTAAAACAACCCAGTTTTCTACTAAGAATAAATAATAAAATGAAATAAAGAAAAATAGAGGCAAAGTACTTCCTCAGATTCTTTTACTTGAACAGTAACATAACGAGACTAAATATTTTAAACTAGCCTTAGATATATTTCAGCTTTCAAAATTAATGTATAGAAAATCATTTTTCCGACATTTAAAATTTATGGAAAATCAGTTGCTTAAAATTATATGGAATCAAAATACTGATTTAACAGTTCTGGAAGATTCATTTATGCACACCAAAAACAACAACAGCATCGACAGTTCACCAGCATAGTATCAAAATGACAGCTCCCTTCCAGTTAAAGGATAATTGTCAACTCTCCCCACCTTCCATTAGTGAAGAATGGGGTGAATAATGACAAACCAAAAGTGAGGCACTGAGGTAGAAGGTAAAAGATCATAAGGAGACTGAGAAGAAATTGATTTCCAAATCAATCCGGATTGCTAGGAACACTTGTTTTCTCCGGGCTTAGTATCATTAAATACATTGTACTATGCAAAGTCACCTCTCTAGGGACTACAGGGCCCCAGAAAACTGCTCTGCATCTTCTTTCACCTACTGAAATTCTGAGGTCTTCTGAGTGAATATCAGAACGTAAAGACTGAGCACAGAGCTGAATGGAAATTTTTCCTTAAGATCGTAGCCTAAGTGGAAGACTCCAGCTCTGAGAGAAGGAATACTGCCCTTTGCTTTTGTTAATAGGCATGTGGGGGACGTCTTTTTAAGCGTGAATGAGCCATTCCCCTTCTTCATCCTCATCTGCCTGATGCTTATCAGAATTGCGGCTGAGACACTTAAGATTCCCTTAAAACACTGGAGCCAAGGTTTTTTGTTCTGTGGTTTTCTGGCCATATTCAGGGCAGTAATCTTGAATGGGGAAAGAAAAAGGCCATGTCCCTTGGGGTTAAAGCATTTCAGAATCTCTGGAGGAGCCATCTGGTTTAAAAAGGCACTTGCAAAATTCTAATATGCTAAAATACATGGGAAAACAAACTCGTGATACTCAAGTTTCAGGAAAAAACAAACCAAATCACCTTAACTGCTAATCTTCAAACTATTGTTTGCATATGAGTGATTCACAAAATGCAGGGTTACTTTCCCCTTCAAGAGAGGATATCAGAATCTCTGAAAGACGTTTTCACTCACAATATTAACTACAGGGAGTGTGACATTTTACAAATATAAAGATGTTAAGGACAATTCTACATGTGACAGAAGTAGACAAACCCCATCCAAATTGGCAAAATAATAAACTATACTATAGCACTGCCGACCTAACTTTCATATCTGTATTAAAATTAAACTTCAGAACTCCAAATACATTATGAATATTACTCTGTCAATACTGTAGAGCGTGAAACGCCAAGGAAGTTTAACAAATAGATGTTTTTAAATGAGGAAAATATGAAGAGCACAGGTGTTTACTTATTTGCACGTTTGAGTTTTGAAGATCAGTCTGCTGCATGGACCATACTCCCTAAAGACAAATATTTTCATGAAATTATGCTATGGTACTTGGTTGCATTTAATTTAAAAAAAGTCTTCTCGTTTCCCATACTGCAGCCCATGACCTTCCCAACAAAACGTTCCAATATGAACCAACTGCCTTGATAACAGAACACAAATCTCCTAGGACTATAGCAGGACTCTGTGAGAAAGAAAACTGTTGCCTCCCTCTGAATCCAATCACAACCTGAATGTACTGCATAAAAATAAACCAAGGTCATCATTATTCCTTTTCATTGATTTGGCTTGCCTTCAAGTTACATACCCTGTATATCTGAAATAACTGCACTGCCTCCATTAACTGAGTTTGACATCACTTTAATCATTGTATCTTTTCAGAATGAAAGGCAGAAATGTCAAATTCCTACCATTATAAATTCTTCTAACTCTCTAACCTGCGTTAAATAAAAGCTTGTCTTTGAGAAATAATATATGCTTTAAAGAAATATAACTAGTATCAATTTTATTTTAAAATGTAAGTGAGAAAAGATTCACCCACAACGAATCTCTTCATACAGAGGTGATTTCCCACGAAACTTTTAAAGCTTAAGTCTTGAAGCCCTTCACTTATATTGGCTCCTGGCAAGTCCTACCTAATTTTGTATTCTTAATTCTGTATTACTTTTCCTAAAAGAGTCCCCTTCCTTCAATTGTTCAACCTCAGGCCCCATAAAACCTAGGTCTACTTCTTCCCTCATGGTTTGTTATGTTCTGTCATTACTCTTATTTGTCAATTTCTTTTAAAATGATGTGTATTTAAAATAGAAAATAAAACACATGAACAGAAAATTTGGATGACTGAATCACTTTGCTGTATACCTGAAGCTAACACAGTATTGTAAATTGTACTTCAAAAAAAGGTTTAAAAAAAGAAAATTATCTTTAAAGAAAAGTTAATTTCCAATTAATTTTCAATGTCTCTCTTAGGTAACTTAGTACCTAAGTTAAACCTGTGATTTAAATGTGTACGTGTGTTTATATAAAAATACAGTCACACCAAAATATTATGTTTCTTGTATATGCAATGCAAGAAAGAATGGTGTAATGAAAAATATGATGAATCATTTTTAATAAGTTAGGGAAATATTACAGCAGAAGGTGGAAGGGGAAGGAAAGTTTGGGAAATCACTTTGTTTTAGTTTTGTGGTAAAGCCATGATGAAAGATAATAGAATTAAAAAGAACACCTGACTTTTCCAGAGAACAAAGATTTTAATCTCTTTTATTAAACCACACAAGTGGTTAAGAGCTTTACAATTTGTTTCACACACAGCAAAGGACTTGGACTACAAAGATTTCAAATGAATACTTTAGGACTAAAGAGGAAGCGGTATTAATATCTCCGTCCAAATTATGAATTTACATTTCAGTACTGTCTAGCTGGAGTAGTGTCAAGCAACACCTCTCTTCCTTAAATAACATAAATTTGCACAGAACACTTCGTAGTCTTTTTTTTTAAGTTTAGAGTAACTACTACATGATATTGTTTACTGTATTTTCCATACTGCTATGCCACGTAAGAGACACAGAAAGCTTCTTATTAAATTAACAAGTATATTATCTATTTAGATCAGCAATCTCTTTTTCATAGTTAAGATGCCCTTAAAAGACTGCAAATGTAATTCTAAAAGATGATTTTATTAGACTTCAAGATAATTTGCATCATTTAAAAAATTCTAAGGAAATGTATAATTTGCAATCAATTATTTGAATGATTCTTTGCAATGCAATATTTAAGTAATTCTAAAAGTAAACAATACTTAGGTTAATACAGTGATGTTCCCTATTAATTGGTGACTATTTTGGTTAAAACAGAACCAAGTGTACTCTTTTAAGTTCTTCAAACTAAGGCAATTTAAAAAACTGTATTCAAATGTCAATACATTCAAAGAGTATTATGTTGTCAACTAATAAAAGTTAATGTATAATATAACCTTGTGAATATCTTCATTTTCTCTTAACAAACTCATTGTCATGTAGCCTAAGTATTACCTGATCATTTCAAAATGTATTATAATAAAGTCCTACAGGGATTGTCCAAAAAGGTTAGCTGTCTTCAGATTCTGATTAAGAATTTAAAAAGTCATTTGAATATCTATGACAAAGCAGACAGTATGTTTGCCTTACTTCATTCCAAAATTAAATCTCTGCCATTCTTCCTAAATTGCTCTACACACTGGTTTATGGTTTTAATTTTGTAGCTATATCGATTAAGTGAGCAATATGTGTGTATTGCAAAGAACAAACGTGCTATTGTATTTTTGTAATATTAGTAAATGGGATGGTTTTTCAATCAGAAAGCAATTCTGATACTCACCAAAGAAATTTATAAAATAAGGAAATTATATAAAAATGTTTTACTACAAAATCTGGTAGCGTCTTTTGTGAATCAATAAATGCACAAGGTTAATTTCTTTTCCACAATTTTTTCTCAGAGGGAAAACTTCTGTTGTGACTCTTTTCCAGAAGTTTTGAATAGTTACTTATTTAGAGAGATTTACTTTTTCCAATCTTTTTTTTTTTTTTTTTTACTTTTTTCATTCTTAATTATAGGCATTGCCCTCATATCTATTTCAGAATGACTATAATCCACAAATCAAAGACAGGAAAAAAAAAAGATAATCTCTTTCATCCATCTCTTTGGGAGACACTGTACTGCTCATATATTATTTTTATATATTATTTTTACTATTGTGCCACAGTCAATTTTTACATTTTTCATTAGTCATCCTGACTTTCTTAAAATAAACAACATAGGTAGAGCTTATATAAAAAGCCAAACTAAATAGTTTTACTGAAAAACTAGGTCATCATAGACATGAAACAACACCTTGACTTTACTGCAAAATATGATTATAAGCCCCTCATGTTTTTCTGTTGTTTTCTCAATAAAAGTATCTGGTCATTTGCCAGCAGAGATCATCTCATTATTTGAAATAATTTTCATGACACGCTACAGAAAAGAACATTCAAGATACTAAATGCAATATGAGAAAGGAACTTTTAAATTAAATATTTATCAATACTTTTCTCAACCTCCATTTATCCATCACAATTCATTTCATTCTTTATTTTCCCCCACAATATGCCAGATAAAATTTTTCTAACCTTGAGGTATCCACATGTCCATTCCCATGGAGCAATTAGTTCACTGAGAACATGTGTCAGGTCACTACCCCACATGTAACTGTTACTAAATACAGAAATATCAAATAATCATGATAATAACTTAGATATACAAACTATTTCACAGCAATTTAAATGGTTTGTCACAGATACTCCAAGCCAGGTATGCATATTCTCTTACTCTAGTACTTTCTTAAATAAGAAAGATGTGTTTGATTATATTTTCTATTGAAAAGTTTTCCCAATGAGAAACATGTACACCTGCACATACATATGTGTACAGTGTATATAACATTTATGCTTACTCACAATCTACTATAATAAGTTTAAATTAATCTGCCTAATCAGTGAGTTTGTCACAAACTAAAAGTTATGCCATGGTAAAAAATATTTTTAGTTACTTTGTACTTACAACAGTCCTCTACTTCTTCCCACCAAAGCATTTGGAAAAAAGAAAAGTATATATCAAGGCAGCGATAAAAATCTTGGTAAATTTTCTCCCAACTTTATTGCTTCAGTAGGTTTAGGAATGATGAGAAACCAATCAACTTCAGCAGCCTTTAAAAAATAAGACTTCAGGTTTTCCTATTCGTTTTCTCTGATGCTAATTGCCTCCAAGATCTGAGTCCTGTAAGGGGAAAGTGACTGATCCCAACACTGAGTGAGTCAACACAGTAACTGATGCCAGGATTCTGTAGAGGCCCCTGGATATTTCGAATTCCAGGACCTGCGCAGAAGCAAGAGACTCGCCTTTTCTCTCAAGTTGGTTTCCCATAATAGGACTGCCCATGGCCACTACATATAAGGTTGTGCTTCCAGCATGGCAAGTCCTGTGAATTCAAATGTTGTTCAACTGTGTTCTCATTAATATCCAAACCAGAATAGCACAGAGGACATAGTGCTTTCTCTCAAAGGCTTCTAAACATAAAAACTCCTCAGTAAACAACTGTAACAAGACTTTCTGAAACTTCTATGCACATTTCTAAAATAACAGAGCAGAAAATCCTGATCTAGAATAGCCTTTTAAATGCCTTTCTTTTTTTTCACCTTTCAACAACACTAAAAACTTCACTCCACTGAACAAAAAGAAATGCCCAGAATAATCTATGCGTTTGTTATGTATCCACTGTCTACCAAACTTAATTTCTACCCTGGGGATCCAATCAAAAGTCATGTATTGATGATGCCAACAGCCTAAGAGAAGCGAGAGCAGAATGAAGCAGCTGAGCTCTGAAGGCAGAATGTGTATAGTTCTCATGGGACAAAGTGCCTGCTAAAATAAAGAGCACTTTTAGAATGGAATAAAGAAATCCTCCTTAAGTGCTACATTTCTGTCGTAGCTTATGATTACTAACAAATTACTCTTTCTTCAACTTTTTTTGGTGAGAATTATTAACAAATTACTCTTTCTTCAACTTTTTTGGTGAGAATTATTAAAACACCATCCTCTTAGACACTGAGTTAATGATCAATTATGTAATGGTTCTCAAAAGTTTTCTCTATTAAATGAACACAGTTGTAGCACGTTGTTCAGCATGTTTGTAAACTCTTCTTTGCCAAGAGAAGGCTTCTTTACCTCCTTTCTTATTTTTATTTTTAATGCAACAGGTGAGCCCGATATTTATAGGAAATACTGGTAACACATTTTAGAAAGATATTCCTTTTGCAATTACAATGATCTCTGGTAAAATTATTTGTTTGAGTGTTTTTACAGCACCATTTGTTAAAGTGACGGACTCATTTTTCTATGTCAAGCATTCAATTGCTTGGCACAGAAATAAACTGTAGATAAAAATAGGAAAAAAACCCTGAAATATGAGAGTCAGATGATGATGTTTACTTTAATAGTGAAGTATACATTTTATATTTTGGAATATCATCATAATATTACCATTCCCCTCAACAAAATCCATATGAAATAAAACACAAGCCCTGATTTTAATTTTGGGTAATTATATTTAAATTACTATCAGCCAAAACAGATTTAAAATGTTCTCTATAGGTCACCTCATCTCCTTAATGTGCTTATCTAAATATGCATATAACCAACAATTTTATAAAACATAATAAGAAAAGTGCCTTAGGAGTGACATGGATCTAAGTCTGCATGTTAACATCAGTGTCCTACGCAATGGACTGCAATAATGCCCAGAGTATAAGTTCCTTTACACCTGTACCATGAATTCCCTGTAAATATAAACCCGTGTTTTGGCCAAGGCACACGTACAGTTTATCAGTGATTTGTAAAGTGTAGTCTATGAAGCAGCAGCAGCAGCACATGGGAACATTTTAGAAATGTGAGTACACATGAAACCTGAAAAATACGAAACTTTGGGAGT
Organism: Balaenoptera musculus; assembly: GCF_009873245.2. Classification (NCBI taxonomy): domain Eukaryota; kingdom Metazoa; phylum Chordata; class Mammalia; order Artiodactyla; family Balaenopteridae; genus Balaenoptera; species Balaenoptera musculus. The sequence goes on from NC_045806.1 coordinate 28,877,803, forward strand.
AGGACTCAGTACTCTGTGTTTTACAGGTGATCTAATGCATGGCCAATTTTGAAAAACCCTGAAGTGTATGTTTCCAAAAACAACTGTGGCTCCAAATATACCAAAAACTTGTCTTGGTTAATATCTAAAGCACCAAATATCGAAGGACCTGAATGCCCTTAGGTACATCTTAATTGTCTTTCAGCCTTAGTCAATAATCAGAATTTGTTGGGCACCTGTGATGAATTCTACATTAACGCAGAATACTTATAGTTCTCTTAAGGTTTTTATAATCTAGGTGGGAAGATAAGCTAACTGGAAAAAGTGAAAGGTACATAAAATAAAATTTGGCCCAAACAAAGTGAACACTAGTTCAGGCCACGCCACTACTTTCCTGTGGTCACTTATGTCTCTCATTTAGTCCCCACAATAACTACACTGGATAGGTTTTAGGAGTGTCATTATAAAAATGACTGGCCAAGGAACTTGCTCAAGTTCCCATTGTTAATAATTGGCTGAGCAGGATTTTTCAAATAATTATTTGAACTTTTTATTTTGAACTAATTATAGATTCACAAAAACTTTCAAAGATAGTATAAAGGGGTTCCATAAACTCTTCACTCACTTTCCCCCAACAGTTACATTTAAGATAACTATAACACAATATCAAACCCAGGAAATTGATATTGGTACACTGTATATATTTCTGTCATTTCATCATGGGTGTAGATTTGTGTAAACACAACCTCAATCACAATGCACAGCCGTTCTATCACCACAAAAATCTTCCTTCCTTTACAGTCACACCAAACACCCTCTTCCACCAGCCTGGCACCCACTAATTTGTTCTCCATCACTATAATTTTGTCATTTCAAGAATGTTAGATAAAGGCAATCATTCAGTATGTGGCCTTCTGAGATTAGCTTTTTTCACTTAGCATAGTGTCCTAGAGATCCATTCAAGTTGTTATCTGCATCAATAACCTGTTTACTTTTATTGCTGAGTAGTATTCCACCTCATGGATATACTATAGTCTGTTTAGGCATTCATTTCTATAGGACATTTTGGTTATTTCCAGGTTTTGGTTACTACAAAGAAAGCTGCCAATCACATATATATTTTTCATTTATCTGGATTAATGCCCAGGAGTAAAGCTGCTGGATCATATGGTAAATACATATTTAGTTTTTAAAAGAAACTGCCAAAATGTTCTCCTGAGGGTCTGTACCATTTTACATGCCTGCCAGCAATGTGAGTGATCCAGTTTCTCCGTATCTTCCTTGGCATTTAGTGGCGTCAATTATATATATATATATATTAAAAAATATATAAAATATACAGTATTATATACATTATATTAATTTTTGTCATAAACAAGTAGAGATATATCATGGCAGTCTTTTTTTTTTTTTTTTTTGGCTGCGTTGGGTATTCGTTGCTGCGCACAGGCTTTCTCTAGTTGCGGCGAGCAGGGCTACTCTTCGTTGCAGTGTGTGGGCTTCTCACTGGGGTGGCTTCCTTGTTGCGGAGCACAGGCTCTAGGCACGTGGGCTTCAGTAGTTGTGGCTGGCGGGCTCTAGATTGCAGGCTCAGTAGTTGTGGCGCACAGACTTAGCTGTTCCGCAGCATGTGGGACCTTCCCGGACTAGGGCTCGAACCCGTGTCCCCTGCATTGGCAGGCGGACTCTTAACCACGGCGCCACCAGGGAAGCCCCATGGCAGTCTTAATTTGAATTGGCTGAATGGTTAATAACATTGAACTTTTTTTTCCTCATTCTTATTTGCCATCTGAATATACTTTGCAGTGAAATGTCTATCCATATCTTTTGCTCATTTTCCAACCAGATGCTTTGTTTTTAACTGCTGAGTTTTTAGCGTTTTTTTATATACTCTAGATATGAGTCCTGTGTTAGATATGTGGTTTGCAAGTGTACTCTCCCAGTCTGTAGCTCATCTTTTCATTTTCTTAATAGGGTAATTCCAAAGCAAAAATTTTAAATTTTTACAAAGTTCAATTTATTGAACTTTTTCTTGTATGGTGCTTTTGGTGTCATGCCAAAGAACTTTTCACCAAGCCTTAATTCATGAAGATTTTCTCCGATTTTCTTCTATTTTTTTTAATCATTTTATATTTACATTTAAATCTAGAATTAATTTTATTTTTTTAAAATATTTATTTATTTATTTATTTATTTTGGCCGCGCTGTGCGGCTTGTGGGATCTTAGTTCCCTGACCAGGGATTGAACCTGGGCCCATGGCAGTGGACGTGCAGAGTCCTAACCACTGGACCACCAGGGAATTCCCTAGAATTAATTTAGAGTTCATTTTTGTATACGGTGTAAGGTTTTCTTTTTTCTTTTTGGCTTACAGATTTCCAATTGCCTCAATGCCATTTGTGGAAAGACTAACTTTCCATTGAATAACTTTTGTACCTTTGTCAAAAACCAGCTGGGCACATTTGTGTGGATCTATTTCTGGGATTACAACTCTGTCCTATTGATTTCTGTGTCTATCCCTCTGCCAATACCATACTGCCTTAATTACTGTAGCTGTATAATATGCCTAAGCATTAGGTAGGGTTATTCCTCCCACTACATTATTCTTTTTCAAAATTATTTTACACATTCTAGGTCCTGTGTTTTAACATAAAAATTTTAGACAAATAGGTCTACAGATCAGACAACAAAATATCTTTCTGGATTTCGATAGGGATTGCATTAAATAGATCAATTTGGAGAACTGACATTCTTACCATGTTGAGTCTTCTAATCCATTAACACAGTACATATTTCCAATATTTAGGTCATCTTTATTTTGTCATACTGTGCTTTCTAAAAGTGCTTTGTATTGTGATATTGTTCCTTCATATGTCTATAATAATATCACTATCTATTATGCATGTGATTGCACAAAGAAAGGGAGAAGAACAGAGGTTCCTAAACTACCATTCTGAAAAAGAAACACATTAAAATACAGAACTTTAGTTTTATAAAAGTGCAAAGCACCCACTTCTGGGCATATGTCCAGACAAAACTTTAATTCAAAAAGATACATGCACCCCTAGGTTCATAGCAGCACCACTATTCACAGTAGCCAAGACATGGAAACAACCTAAATGTCCATCGACAGATGAATGGATAAAGAAGATGTGGTACATACATACAATGGAATACTACTCAGCCATAAAAAAGAATGAAATAATGCCATTTGCATCAACATGGATGCAAATAGAGATTATCACAGTAAGTCAGAAAGACAAATACCATATGATATCACTTATATGTGGAATCTAAAATATGACACAAATGAACCTATATATGAAACAGAATCATGGACATAGAAAACAGACTGGTGGTTGCCAAGGGGGAGGGGGTTGGGGGAGGGATGGAGTGGGAGGTTGGGTTAGCAGATGTAAGCTTTTACATATAGAAAGGATAAACAACAAGGTCCTACTGTATAGCACAGAGAACTATATTCAATATCCTATAATAAACCACAATGGAAAAGAATGTAAAAAAAAAAAGAATATATATATATATATATATATATATATATATATATATGTATGTATGTATGTATAGCTGAATCACTTTGCTGTACAGCAGAAATTAACACACTATAAACAACAATTTTAAAAAAAGAAAAAATGAAAAGCATATTTTTATTACATTGAAGGCTTACATTAGCATGTTTTTAAATTACTTTCTTTAGCCTACAGTTGTAAAATACATGCTGCAAAATGAAGACTGGTCCTTGCTTATATTCTAATACTAACCAGTAATCCCTATATCATAAAATGGATGAACTATTAGTTAGAAAGAACTGATTAGGGTAAACTTAAAAGTAAATAAGGAGTGTATTCTTAAGAAATTGAAAACCTTAATGGCAGCATTTTATATATATATATATTTTTTTAACATTTTTATTGGAGCATAGTTGCTTTACAATGGTGTGTTAGTTTCTGCTTTATAACAAAGTGAATCAGTTATACATATACATATATCCCCATATCTCTTCCCTCTTGCGTCTCCCTCCCTCCCACCTTTCCTATCCCACCCTTCTAGCTGGTCACAAAGCACCAAGCTGATCTCCCTGTGCTAAGCGACTGCTTCCCACTAGCTATGTATTTTACATTTGGTAGTGTATATATGCCCATATATACACTACCACTCTCTCACTTTGTCCCAGCTTATCCTTCCCCCTCCCCGTGTCCTCAAGTCCATTCTCTAGTAGGTCTGCGTCTTTATTCCCATCTTGCCCCTAGGTTCTTCATGACCATTTTTTTTTTTTAGACACTCCATATATATGTGTTAGTATATGGTATTTGTTTTTCTCTTTCTGACTTACTTCACTCTGTATGACAGACTCTAGGTCCATCCACCTCATTACAAATAACTCAATTTCATTTCTTTTTATGGCTGAGTAATATTCCATTGTATATATGTGACACATCTTCTTGATCCATTCATCTGTCAATGGACACTTAGGTTGCAGCATTTTATATTAATTGGGATGGGCCTGAGTCATTTTTCCCACTTATACTGTACAATTATTTAACAATTTTAAGCACTATGACTAATAGAGCTTCAAAGGATAAATAAGCTGGGAAGAAACAGGCATGATAACTAAGATTTTATATAAAGTTCACAAATTTATTGATTTGGGAAAAATCATTTCTGGGCCATTTCCCTTCTCCACAATGATCTATATTGGTTGAGATGTTATATTGGGTTGGCCAAAAGGTTCGTTCAGTTTTTTCTATAAGATGGCTCTAGTAGCACTTAGTTGTCTTTAACTTCATTTGAAAAAATTTTGTTAGATTCTATTGTGACAGCCGTCATATCAGGGTGCATTTAAAAAAAAACATCAAAATTGGTGATATTACATTTTAAATTTTGATTTGTAGTAGTTCACTTCTTGTGTATAGAAGTACAATTAATTTTCTTATGTTCATATTGTATCCTGCGACCTTGCTGAACTAATTATTTCTACGAGTAGTTTTGTGGAATCCCTGGGATGTCTTACATAGCCCACCATAATATCTGCAAATAGGGAAAATTTTAACTTTTCCATCCTGGTTTTCATGCTTTTATTTACTTTTCTTACATTTTTGTGCTGGCTAGAACTTCCAATACTACAAAGAGTAGCAGGGCTGAAAGCAAGTATCTTTGCCTTGATCCTGTTATTAGGAAAAAGGAATTAAAATCTTTCACCATTATGATGATGTTGGCTATAGAATTTTTCTAGATGTTCTTTATCAAGTTGAAGTCCTCTATTCCTAGTTTTCTGAGAGATTTTTTTTTTAACATGAATGGGTGTTGAATTTTGTCTAACCTTTTTTTTGGCATCAATTGATAAGATCATGTTATTATTCTTTTTTAGCTAGTTAATATAATTTACCAAATTTTAAGAATGTTTGTCTCTATATCTATGAAGGTTATTGGTGTGTACTTTTCTTCTTTTGTACCATGTTTGTCTGGTTTTGGAATCAGCTTATCTCTTGCCTCATAAAATATGTTTGTAAGTATTGCCTCCTCTTCTATTTTCCGGACACTGACAGTTCTTTTCTTTAATCACATGAAAGATGTCATGCCATTTCCTTTTGGATTCTATGGTTTGTCATAAGAAATTCTGTCATTTGATTTTTTTTTTTGTACCTATAAAGTGTCCTTTCTCTTTCACTGCTTTCAAGGTTTTTTCTTTTTTCTTTTTTTTCCTTTATCATTAGTTTTCAGAAGTTTGACTATGATAGGTGCAGGCAGGGATCTCTTTGAGATTATCTCTTTGGGTTTCTCAGCTTCTTGAATCTGTAGGGTTTTACCTTTTGCCAAATTAGGTTATTTTTAAGCCATTATTTCTTCAAGTACTTGTTCAGCAACACTTTCTTTTTTTCTCTCCTTTCAGGACTCTGATGACATGCATCATAGATATTTTATTATAATCCCACAAGGTCGGTGAGGATCTGTTCATTTTTTGTTAGCCTATTTTCGATCTTGTTCAGACTGGGTAATTTCTATTGTTCTATCTTCCTGTTCACAGATTTGGCCCTCTGCCCCCTCCAATCTGCTATTAAGACCATCAATTGAATTTTATTTTGATTACTCTATTTTTCAGTTCTAAAATTTCATTTTGTTCCATATGTCTTCTATTTCTTGCTGAGACTTTCTATTTTTTGTTTGTTGCAAGCAAGTTTGTAATTGCTTATTGAACCATTTTTTTTATAATGGCTGCTTTAATATCCTTGGCAGATAATTCGATCACCTATGTCATTTCAGCATAGGCGACTGTTGATTGTCTTTTTTCATCCAAGTTGAGATTTTTTTTCCTTGGTTTGATGAATGGTTTTAAATGGAATCCTGGACATTTAGGGTATTATGTTGTCAGACTCTGGACCTTATTTAAACCTTCAGTTTTAGCTAGCCTTTCCTGGCAATGCTTTGTTGGAAGATGGGAAGGGGGTTGCTCCCTTGCTACTACTAGGTAGGGTTGGAAGTCCAGGTTCCCCATTCAACCTATGTTGATACCTGAGATTATTTCTCTGTGTGTGTGTGTCTGCAAATTATACTGCCTTGACATTATTTTAATTCCCATTAAAATAGTAAACAGATATCTGGAGGCTTGTGGATTCATTTTTAAATATTCAGAGTTTTTTCCACTGGACAAAAAAGAGCTACAACTTGCAAAACTCAAAGCATATCTTAACTGATATTTCCATAGATGATGAACTCTATGACACTTGCAAAATGATTTGATTTTAGAACTTGGTACTATATAGCAGTGCTTTCTATAGAGTCAAGACAGAAGACATTTACTTACTTATTAAATACATGTAAAACTAATTTATCTGCGTTGTAAAAATAATGCATGCCTAACTCATATATTGATTCTCAATCATTTTAGGAGGTAAATGTGTAGGAACTAATGAAGGTGTTTTAAGATTTCTGAATAAAACAAAGTTATTATGAGTACAAAGAAATTAAACACATTGATGTCAGCGAGCTGAGGATCAGTACCAAGATTTCATGGTTGCATCTCTTATACTATATTAGTCAAGGTCCTGGCATGAAACAGGTAGAAACAAAAGCATGAGCAGAAAACAATTTGTTGAAATAGCCGTGGAGAGAGGTATAAGCAGGATGATGAGAACAAATAAAGGATGGTGAGTCATCCAGGTGACAGTTAAAGCGGGAAGTTGCTTCCACCCTCCAGTTCTGAAGGGTCAAAGTGAGGGAATAATGTTGTCAGAATAGTAGTAGAGACACACAGTCAGTCACCAGCAGGACTTTAGTGAGGCACATGGAAAATGAAAAACAAATACCTTAAAATCTTTTTCCACCTGCCCTCTGGTATCCTGGTGTCACACAATTGGCTGATAGAGTGCAAGAGGCTTTAGTGATGGAGATGAAGAGCTAAGCTTCCCAGGGCAAAGAGTAGGGCAGAGAATGTCATAAAGTGGATGTGTCATAAAGTGGAGTGGGTCCACTGATACAAGTAAAGAATGATCAGCACATGGGCTCAGCCCACCATGTAAGTCTTGGAAGGATACTCAGTACTAATATGATACCCTAGTGGAAAATATGATAAGGGATGAATTGACCCTTTGAAAACTAGCCCTTGCCTTCATTTTTCAACTCTGCATTACACCTCTCTGAATTCCACTAAAGTGATCTCATGTACTTTTCTACCAATGTATCTCAAATTACTTCAGAAGTTCACCATAAACATTCTCCTTGCATGGTGCTTCGCTACTTTGTTGCATGTATAATAAATAAGCTGAACATATGTTGAATGTGTGAATTACCTGCTGGAATGCAAACTCCATCAGAACAGGAGTTATGAACTGTTTCATTCCTGTTGCCTGTCATTTTGCGATGTATATACTATTGCCTCTGCTTGCAATTTCCTTAATTTTGATCCTTTATCTTTGTATTGTATGCTGCCTTATCCTTCTGGGCTTTCTTTAAGTTCACCTCCTCTATGAAGATATTTTGAGCTTCCCCTCAGCCCCATTTGTAGCTGGGTCTAATGATATGAATGCACCTTCCTACTCAACTGTAAACTTCTTGAATGTTAAGGACTGGTTTCTATTTATGTTGATATAAGTTCTCAGAAGTGTATTGAGTATAATAGGAGCTCAATGATATCAGTTGGAAAAAAAAAAGAAAAAAGATACAAGGGAAGAAGAGAGGAATGTACATTGCAGATAATTATAATACTCAAAATAAATACTGAATTCTTTGAGGGTGGCAAACCAAATCTGTTTTCAAGTATATGTTAGAAGAGATTCTGAATCTTGTCACTGGGGAATGACCATAGTATCAAATACTCATTTAAAGCAATGGCACTGAGCTGCAGAATGGATATGCATTTATTTTTCAGACATTTATTAGGGACTTCCCTGGTGGCGCAGTGGTTAAGAATCCGCCCGCCAATGCGGGGGACACAGGTTCGATCCCTGGTCTGGGAAGATGCCACATGCCATGGAGCAACTAAGCCCACGAGCCACAACTACTGAAGCCCATGCACCCTAGAGCCCGACTGCCACAACTACTGAGCCCACATGCTGCAACTACTGAAGTCTACGTGCTCTAGGGCCCGTGTGCTGCAAGTACTGAGCCTGTGTGCTGCAACTACTGAAGCCCGTGTGCCTAGAGCCCGTGCTCCGCAACAAGAGAAGCCACCGCAACAAGAAGCCTGCGCACCGCAACGAAGAGTAGCCCCCACTCGCCACAACTAGAGAAAGCCTGTGCACAACAACGAAGACCCAAAAGCAGACAAAGGAAGAAAAAAAAAAACATTTGTTAGAGCCAGATTTTCTACATTAAGGATATAAGGTAATAACTCCTGGTCTCTGCCTTCAAGGGGATTATGCTTGAAGTGTATTAAAAGAAAATTTTACATTTTAATCTACTTGTTAATTAAGGAACTCAAATAAGTTTGATGACACCTGTCTGAGAGAGGTACCTAACAGAGGGACCAGATTTTAAAGATAACACCAGATTTACTGCCTACCATAATAGGCTGTCATGTATGTTAAATAAAGCAATGTATTTAAAAAGTCGTTTTCAATTGTATACATTAGAAAAGAGGGAAAATTTCAAATCAATAATCTAAGCTCTCACTACAAGAATCTAGAAATTGAAGAGCAACATAAACCTAAAAGAAGCAGAAAGAAGGAAATAATAAAGATCAGAAATCAGTGAAACCGGCAACAGAAAAATAGAGAAAATCAATGAAACAAAAGGCTCATTCTTCAAAAAGATCAATATAATTAACAAAGTGCTAACAAGAGTGACCCCCCCCAAAAAAAACACCCCGAGGATACACAGGTTACCAATGTTAAGAATGAAACAGGGGATCTCATTACAGACTTGATAGACATAAAAAAGATAATAAGGGAATACTATAGGTAATTATTCACACAAATATTTGACAATTTGGATGAAATGGACCAATTCCTCATAAAACACAAACTACTGCAAATCACCCAATACGAAATAGATAATTTGAATAGCCCTATTACTAATAATGAAATGGAGTTCATAATTTTAAAACCTCAGAAAAATAAATCTTCATGTCCAGATGGTTTCACTGGAAAATTTTTCCAAACTTTTAAAGAAGAATTAACACCAATTCTACACAATCTCTTCCAGAAAATGGAAGAGAACACAACAATTCTAATACATTTAATGAGTCCAGCAATAGCCTGATACCCAAATCAGAAAAAGACAGCATGAAAAACCAACAAACAAAAACAACAAACTACAGACCAATATTGCTTATGAATATCAAAGCAAAATTACTTAACAAAATACCAGCACCTAAAATTCAGCAAATATATAAAAACATCATGCAGTGTTTGTTCCAGGGGTGTACAGCTGGTTTGATATTCGAAAATCATTATTGTAATCCACCGTGTTAACATGTTAAAGAAAAAATCACATGATCTTATCAATGTATGCACTACAATCATTTGACTAACTTCAATACCGATACCTGAAATAAACTCTCTGAAAAATAGAAATATAGGGGAACTTCCTCAACTTATTTATAAACACCTATATAAACCCTTCAGCTAAGTTTGTATTTAGTTTAAGTATTAAATGCTTTTTCCCTAGTACTGTGAACTACACTCACCCATCTTATTGAACACAACGCTCCAAGTTCTAACCAGTGTAATGAGGCAAGGCAAAGAAATGAGTCCATACAAATAGGAAAAAAGACATAAAACTGTCGTTTACATGCAGATGGGATGAAAATGAAAATTCCAAGCATTCTACAAAAAAAAAAAATCTCCTAGAACTAATAAGTGAGTTCATCAAGGTATCAGGATACAAGATAAACAAACAAAAATCAATTGTATTTCTACATACTAGCAATGAACCCCTAGGTTCATTGTGGACACTGAAATTAAAAATATACTACTCTTTTCTATCTCAGCAAAAATCGAAGTAGCTGTTCATCTAACAAAACATGTCCTTGACAATAACAAAATGCTGTAGAAATAAATCAAAGAACATCTAAATAAATGGAGAAACATACTGTGTACATGGATTGGGAGACTCAACATAGGAATGTCAATTTTACTCAAATTGATGTATAGATTTAACATAATTCAAATTAAAATCCTAGCAAAGTTTCTTGTTGTTGTTGATATAGACAACTTTACATGGAAAGGCAATGGAACTAGAATAATTAAAATAATGTTGAAAAAGAAGAATAAAGTAGGAAGAACAAGACTATCAGATTTTAAGACTTAACATATACAGCTATAATAATTAAGATAGTGTGGTACTGGTGGTAGGATAGACACACAGATCAATGGAACAGAATAAAGAACCACACAAATATGGCTAACTGATTTAGACAAAGATCTGAAAACAATTCAGCTGAGCAAAGATAGACTTTTTAACAAACAGTGCTAGAACACTAGAACACTTAAGTCTCACACCTTATACAAAAGCAGCTACTAATGGATGATGAATTTAGATTTAAAACATAAAACTCTAAGTATTTTAGAAAAAATACATAGAAAAATATCTTAGGATCTAAGGCTAGGAAGAGTTTTTGGATTTTACACTAAAAGCATTGGCACATAAAAGGAAAAATTGATAAGTTAGACTTCAACAAAATTTTTAATGTTTGCTCTTAAGGAGATAAAAAGACAAGCTAAGGAAAAAATATCTGAAAACCACATATCCAACCAATGATTAGTATCTACAATCCATAAAGAACTCATAAAACTCAAAAGTAAAGAACAAACAACAATAACAAAAAACTCCAAAAACTTATTAGAAAATGGTACTCTGGAAAATAGCTTGACAGTTTTGTAAAAACACTAAACATGCAAATGTCATACAATCCGGAAATTTCACTCCAGGGCATTAATTCCAGAGAAATGAAAATTTTTATTCACACAAAAACTTGTACATGAGCGTTCTTTGCAGATGTATTTGTAATGCACAGAACCTGGAAACAACTCACTGAGGTGTCCTTCCACAGGTGAAAGGCTAAACAAACTGTGGTACATCTATCCAATGGAATACTACTCAGAAATAAAAAGAACAACCAATGATATACAATAACCTGGAAGACTCTCCAGATAATCTTGCTGAGCGAAAAAGCCAATCCTAAATGGTTACATATTGTATAAATCCATGTATATAACATTCTAGAGATGACAAAATTATCCAGGTGGATATCAGACTAGTGGCTTCCAGGGGTTAGGAAGTAGGTGGGGGCAGGAGGGAAGTGGATCTGGCCAAAAAAAAGGTAACATGGGGGTTCCTTGTTGTGATGGAGATATATTCTGTACCTTGATTGTTCTGTCAATATCCTGGTTGTGATATTGTACTACAGTTTTGCAATACGTTATCACTAAAAGGGACTCGGTAAAATGATAAACAAGATCTACTGGGTGTTTTTTTCTTTTTTTTTTACAGCTGCAAGTAAATCCACAATTATCTAAAAAAATGTTTGTAAATAATTTAAAAAAGATGGCAGCCTGGGTTTGGCCCATGGGCCAACATTTTCAGATTCCTGATACAGGACATTGATATATATGCACATAAACCAATACAGGGGTAAAACACACTGAAGAATAAATGGCAGCAATATCATGTTTACAACTATCTTTGCACTTGCTCCTCTTTGTTGTAAAGGCTACTGCGATTGGGTTATGAATAACAACATATTTAAGAGCTACAATTCTCTAGTTCAAGAAGACTTTAAATCTGCAAATAAGAATTCTGGGTATCTTTTAACTAAATATTTAGAGTACTGGAAAAACAGGCTCTAAATGACACTTTGTTGTTACTTAATATTCAAAAAACATTTCACATATGTATTTATTGAAAGCCTACACCAAGTTATTAATGTGCAAGAGTGATAAAAATGATATAAATCTGTGTGGATGACATTTAAATTGCAGCTTCAACGAACCTATAGGCTCAAATCAAAATCCTTTCCTAATTCTTCTTTTAAAAAGTTTAAAAAAATTCCCCACATGTTGCTTTCTCTGCTCTTACATCACCAGTTTGTGTCCATTTGTCCATAGCGAGGCAAAGTTTTCACCCTGATAATGTTTTGTGAAGGTTAAGTGGGCCATCCTAAGAAACAAGAGATAACAGTGATCCAAAAATTTGGGGCTTAAAATTTGAGGACCTTCTTTGTTTTGCCAATGTTTCAAGCACTTGGCTACCTGAAAGCTTTACTGGTGTCTTTGAAGAGTTCTATGAAATGGAGGGGTTCTGACACTTAGACTTCATTAGTTTCCTGACAAAGCTGGAGAGAAGGTTAGAGAGTACTTGTGTAGCAGATGAAGGTACGCATGCTATTCTCTCTAACAAGCTTTGAGAGAGTGATAGAGTGAAAGAGACAGGTCTTTACTTGAGTGGCATTCTATTTTGAAAGTCTCACTAAAGAACGCTTTAAAAATAAATTTTAAAAAACCCTCACAAGTGATGACCATTTATAATTTGGCTCAATATTTTTCCTGAGCCTCATAAGAATATACTTACTCACTGAAGCCTGAGAGTGGAAGCCTTTATGGAAACTAGAGAAGGTATTATATTCGACTCTAAATGAGGTTTCAAAAATGGACTGGATTTAGAGGAGGATTTTTAAAAATGGTTTATATAGGTTTTACTTCCCAAAGTCCATTCAATGTTTTAAAAGTGATTAAAAATTCTGAAGTCTGGTTACTTGAAAATAGTCTACAGCCCTTATTATATTAAACATTATTGCTTAAATATTCCTATAATATGTTGGATCCAATCGATGCCTCAAAAAACTAAAGCACTCATATTTCCTTAATCATTTTTAGAGGACTGAAAGTTTTATTGTGAAGTTTCAGGGTTAGCTTCATTTCGTAGCTTTATTTAGGGTACTGAAAAGTCTGCTGAGTTACCGAACCACGTTTAATATATGTGTGCAGGTGTACATGTGTGTATACCTTTTTCATTATTAATTATATTCGTCTTCAAAGCTACATGCTTCTCTTCACATTAGTACATGAAGTACTTTTTTAGGATTTCAAGATTCTGTGGTAATACCTTTAGAAAACTGGAAAAGAGAGTAAGACTAAAGATAGGTATAAATCCCTATTTTTAAAATAAAAAAAAGGGATTTGGGGAAGGATCACGTCAATAAATCCTCAATTTGAAAACAGGAAAGTCTGATAATAAGGTTGGTTCTTGAAATGGGGGTCTGCCGAAAAATATTAAATCTGTGGATTGAGACAAGGTAGAAGCAACAGTTTAATCCATGAGAAAAAATAAACTGTATTAGGCTCTCACTTCTACCTTATAGTCCCTATTTTTTCCCTATTTTCTTCAGTTATTGTAAAGAGAGTAAATTGAAATAATTTATGGTTTAACTCAAGTGAAGTTGAACTTGAACTAGTTAAGGGATGGTTCTGATGGTGATTCAAGTAGGGAATTGAGGCATTTTCTCTGTTCCCCAGTCCAATCCATTTTTCCCCACAGGTAGTATAGGTACCTAGTAACAGAATATTTGCTGTTCTTCCTTCTCGAAACTTATAATGTTGCTGTCATTCGTTTATCTTATCCATAAGCTCTAGTCACCCAATACATTGTTGCTAATATTATTTTGAACAAAGAGATAACTATTATATCATTAGGAATAAGAAAAATAAAAGATTTAATTTTACTTTCATTCCTTCCTTCTCTAATGCTCTTCTTTTCTTTATGTAGATCCAAGTTTCTGACCTACATGATTTTCTTTCTCTCTGAAGTACTTCATTTGACATTTCTTGTAAGGCAGACCTACTGGCAACAAATTCCCTCAGTGTTTGTTTGTGTGGTAAAGTATTTATTCATCCTTCACTTTTGAAGGATAATTTACTGACATAGAATTCTAGGTTGGTAGGGTTTTCTTTCTGTCAACAATTTAAATATTCCACTCCACTCTTTTCTCACTGGCCTGGTCCAACCCATTTTTTGCCCTTCTTTTTTCTGCTGAGTGCCTGCAAGGCTGATCCTCACAAATGACATCTTTTTAGCTCACTGGATGACTTGTCTCTGGTGGTCTTGGCCAATGGGAGGCACAGACATCAGACCACAGGCAGGGAGAGAGAGGGTCTGAGGCATTATTTTCCTATCCCCCTCCACCTTATTTGGTCCTTATTTCCCACAGTGGCAGGTTACATCCCTAACTTCCCTGTCAGAAACCCACTCTTCCACTGCCCTATCTCTTACTGAATTTAGAAAATGCAACTTCATTTGACACTTCAGACTTGGAAAGGGGGACATATAATAATGTGCTATACTGCTGGTAGTCTGTACCATGATAACCCTTTTTGTGTCCTTTAAACCTGCCCACACCTCTCAAAATAGTCCCTTTATTGTGTTTTATTGAACCATCTGTGTCAGATTCTATTTCTTTCCAGAGTCATGGCTGATACAGGGAGATCAGAAAAATCAATAGCTTCTCCCTCTGAAGTAATAAAGTATAAGATGAAAATGAATGGGATTCATAGTTACTTTAATACAGTATGCTTCTGTGTATATAAACAATCTCTAGATTTTTCATAGCTGTATCTGGTGGTTTGAGTATAAAATACTTATTAGAACTTAAGATTAAAGTTTAGCACCTCTATACTGAATTGCATATGGAATTTTCACTCCAGAAGTAAGGGTTAAAGCAATGAATGTCTTGTCATTTAGAACAGGAATCATATAATGATTCACTTGCTTACAATGTACTCTACTCAGTGATAAAAGGCCTAAAATTGTGTATCTGAGTGTTTGTGTCTGTATGAATAAGTCACTCTACACCCATACACCCTCCGCTCTGCAAGAACATGGTAACTGAAAGACCTTATTACAGCGTTGCAAAATATGCATGAAGTTATCAAGTTGTTTGATTCCAAACTGTCTTATTTTTTTCTGGCCTCTGTGCCCCTACGCTAGCCCATAAGCTTGCACATTTTCCCATTGTGCTTAACTAAAGAGATGCTTTAAAAACAAAACTTGAGAAGTATATGCCTCTATAGAAGGTGTAATATTTCAACAGATATGACACACTGTGGGGAGGGGAGGTAGAAATGGCCCCCAATTTTTTTCTCATCTCAGTAAAGTTCAGAACTTTATATAAATATCTTAGCTATCAAGCCTGCTTTTCCCCAGTTTATTACCTGTGAAGCTGTATAAATCTTAATGTTTTAAATGATGCTAAATAATTGAATACATGGGGAAAATGACACAGACCCGTTCCAATTTATGTAAAATAATGCCTTTAGAGTTTTCAATCACTTAAGAAAACTTTCCTTATTTATTTTTAAATTTAGCTCACTGGGTACTTTCTAATTAATTTGTCACCTGTTTCATGACACAGGGATTATTGGTCAATATAAGAATATAAGCAAGGATCAGTCTTCATTTTACAACATGTATCATAAAACTGCAGGTGAAAGAAGAGTAATTAAAAAACGCACTGATGCATGACTTTAAAAAGATGTTCTGCATTCATGAAAATATTATAGGTCTCTATCAATCCCTCTATAAACAATTATAACATTATCATTTAAAATTATTTCAACATCATACACAGATGGTGTATATTTAGTTATAGTCATTTAAATTTTTTAAGAAGTGCTTCCCTTTCAAAACTGCAGATTTGGACCCTTTCTTACTTTCCCTTTCTTTTTGTAATCATGTACATAATATTGTCTATAACACGTAATAACATAATAGACAATATATTATAGGTGTATTAGAAATATGAAAACACAATCTAATCCCAATGTGAAGCACTATTAAAAGGCACAGAATGATGAAAGAAATCAAAAAAGATTTTGTAAGTGGAGAGAGACACTGTGCTAATGGATTGGAATACTCAACATGGTAAAGATGTCGATTCTCTCCAAATTGACATATAGGTTTGATGTAATTCCTACCAAAATACCAACAAGGTCTTTTTTGTAGACACAGACAAGCTTATTCTAAAATTTCTATGGAAAGACATAGCCCTATAATAGCTAAAACAATCTTGACAAACAAGAATAAAGTGAGATGAATCATACCACCCAATGTTAAGACTAACTATGTAACTACAGTTATCAAGACAGCGTGGAAATGGCAGAGGGACAGAGTTATAGATTGATGCAACAGAACAGAGAACTGAGAAATACACCTACAGAAACGTGTCCAACCGATCTTCAAAATAGTTGTAAAAGCAATTAAATGGAGGAATAGGTCTTTTCAAGAAAGGTGCTGGTGCAAATGAACATCTACTATAGCTAAAAAAATTAACTTAGGTCTCACACTTTACACAAAATTGACTGAAATTATAAAACATAAAACCATAAATCTTTTAGAAATGTATGTAGGAAATAGTATTTGTGACTTAAGCAAAGACTTTTTATACTTGACACATAAAGCACAATCCATAAACAGAAAAATGGATAAATCGGACTTCATCAAAATTTTAAAAGTTTGGCCGTGCAAAGGAACCTGTTAAGAAAGTGAAATACAAGACACACAAGGGCTAGCAAGGATGTGGAGAAACTAGCTCACTCATACAGTGCTGGCGAGAATGTAAAATTCTACATCCACTCTGGAAAACAGTTTGGCAGTTTTAAAAACAACAACAATGACAAAAGAAAATATGAAACCACCATATGACCCAGAAATTATATTCCCGGCATTTATTCCAGAGAAATGAAAACTTATGTCCACACAAAAGCCTGCACGTGATTCTTCATAACAGCTTTATTGGTCATAGCTCCAAACCGCTAGAAACCAAAATGTCTCCCCATCGGGGAACGGTTTAATAAACTGTGGGACATCCATCACAATAAATGAATCAGTAATATACATTTGCAATAAAAAGTAAACTATTTGCCACATGCAACAACTTAGATGGATCTCGAGGGAATTATGCTTTGTGAAAAAGCCAGTTCCAAAGTATTAACTTCTATATTATTCCATTTGTATAATATTTTTGAAGTGACAAAATTAGAGACATGAAAATTGCTGTCACAGGTTAGGGATAGAGAGGGTGGCAGGGGGGAAGCGGAGGTTATCAAAAGACACCAGGAGGGATCCTGTGGTCATGCAAGTGATCTAAATTTTGGCTGTAATGGTGGATGCACTATCCTATATATGTTAAAATTGTACTGAACTAAACACACACACAGAAACGAGTACTAGGAAAAATTGGGAAATCTGAATAAAATGAGTTCATTGTATCAATGCCAATATCCTGGTTGAGATATTATACTATACTTTGCAAGATATTCCCATTGGGGGTAACTGGGTAAATGTTATAGAGTATCTGGTCTGTGTTATTTTTTTTATAACTGCTCTTAATTTTATAATTAGCTCAATTAAATGTTTTATTAAAAAAAAACTTGCTCAAACTACTCAAGCCTGTGTCACAGGTGGGACTCAAGTGCAGGTGAGAGGCCTACACCCTAGCTTCTTGCCATAGTTCTCTACTGGCCCTCAGAGGTCCCTGGGTGCGAGGAGGTAGACCGGAATTGGAATGTGGGCACAATTTAAGCGCCGTATGGACTTTCTAACTTCTAAGCTATCATCAGATTTTAAAGCCACCATTCGTTTAGAGAGAGCTTTTGGGAAGAAACATAAATCCTATAGTCTTGATAAACTGTACGGGAAAGCAATGGTTAAGATCATGCTGCTGCCGACCTCTGCCACCCAATAGTGTGTGTGTGTGTGTGTGTGTGTGTGTGTGTGTGTGTGTGTGTGTGTGCGTGATATTTTAGAGCAGTAACCTTTCTAAGCCTCACTTTCCTTACCTGTTAAATTGGGGATAATAATCATACCTAGCTCATAGAAGTTGCTCAAAGACACAAAGCTAGCAAAAGGTAAATCCAAACCTAGGCAGCCTGGTGCAAGAGCTGTACCCTTAGGATATGATCTGTTCCTCCTGGATCCCCACATCTCCCATGGTCCCCACTCATGAGTAAGGACACTCCAGTCTAATTCATACTGAGGAAGAGAAACATTTTCCAAAGTTGCACAAAACCTGCCTACTTGGTCCTGCCAACTTATGTTATTATGCAAAGCAAGGACCAGTGTTTCCTTTTTTCTTCCCTTCAGGCTATGCCCTGGGGGGCACTTCAGAGGCATAAAAATAGGGCCCTTTACAGAGCCGCCTACCAGAAGGATGACAATTCTTTTCCCACCAAAAAGCTGGCAAAAGTTTCTTTGATTTAAGAGGCTTCATCAAACTCCAGGACAGGGTAATCTCCTGCAATCTCTAACAATGGAGGCTGAGTGACAATTTACCATTTTTCTGTCCTCAGAAAAACTCCCAGGATGCTAAGGACAAGGAATAGTTATTATCCTTCCAGTTACATTTGTGATGTTATTCAATGTGTCTTATGGATTAAATATGCCTATTTCATCAACTCATTCCCCATCGATCTGTGACAGAAAGAAGCAAGTTTGATACAAGAAGCAGTGATTAAATGTCTCTCAACCTGTTCATGTATAGAGTGAACAGAACATCAGAATACTTCAAAGTGAGGATACATGACTTTAGCAGCATTACCTAATATTTGAGGGTAACAGTTGTACAATATGAAATGATTTATTACTTTCAGAGCAGTCCACTCTAAGAATTTCTAAATTCTATAAAATGTACAGTTGTTTTTCTTCCTTTTGCTACACAAAAAACTTTGGGACATAGGATTTTCCTATCACTGAGCAATAACAACCAAATACTTGAATAAACAAAATACTTCACTGACCTTGGGATTTTGGTACATTGCTTTGGGTACAAAGTGGGCAAGGGTATTTAAAAAAAAGAAGAATGTCTCACTCTTCTCATTTTAAAATATTTTGTGATATATGCCATGGTTTGTACAAAAGCGCATATATGTGTTGTTTTATCTTGATATATTTTGTACTTTTTTGTCAGTTAAAATTATTTAATTCCTCTACTTAAAAATTCAGTAATAAAGCATAAATCAGCATGTGAATCTCATGTACCCACATACACACATGTATATACTCACACAAAAGCACAGCATGGTATCTACAATTTCCCTACAGAGTTCTTTTAAACTAAACATAATAGTTACCAAAAGGGATTCATAGTTCTTGAATTGATTTCAAATTAATCTGCCAGCCAGCTCCAAATGAATTTCCATTCCTATAACATGAAAGTTGTCCCATGACAAAACTTTCAGAGGGAACAAATTCATGCCTTCTTATGTCTATCATTTGCAAGGCACTATGGTGTGTCACTTGGAAAGGGATCTGAATTACAATTTTTCCCCAAAGCCATACCAGGTGTTTGAAATACAGAATTTAAAAGAGCACCGATGTTCAAACCCATCAAATTATACACATTATGTGCACCTTTTTGTATATCAATTATACCTCAACAAAGCTGTTAACAAAATAAGGGCACTGATAAACTCATTTTGAGGTCTGCATTCTTTTGAACCCATACATTTGACACCAGAGACCACCTTTTCTTGCTTTGTTCTAGCTCACATGTATGCTCTGGCAGTGAAGATGCTCTAAATCAGAAAACTGTATATAAATACACACACACACACACACACACACATACACACAGAGAAACCATGGGATGTATAGAAGGAATCTGGTACTTTAAATTGCATGGTGATCGCTGCATACCTTAGATGCCTCTTGTGGTTTAATAAAGCATCATCCTAGTATTATGTAGGTAGTATCATTTATATTTGGCTGATAAAAAAACACCTGATATTCAGCGAGTTAAGAAATCAGCCAGTTCAAAGTCAGAAGTGAGGTTTTTGAATCCTGTTATGTTAAACTCTAAACCCCATGCTTTGTACTATCATAATCTTTAAGAGTATTACCAGATAACGCTTAAAAAATCTGCTGAGTTAAGGATTAGATAACAATTACTAAGGTAATTAAATGTATCTAGGTTTAAGCGAAGGCTTCCATCAATACTGAGAAGACTCCTTCTCAAAACACCCTTGCTACTCACTGAGAAACAGAATCACTATCATAAAGATTCTTGCAAAAAAGCGCTACATCTCAGGCACACCCCAAAGCTACCGAATCAGAATCTGAAATTTAACAGAAATCTGAGGTAATTTGGATTCACATTAAAGTCTGAGAAGCACTTATGTATACAACTATTTTCCAGTTGTAGCAAGACACAGAAATAGCTATGAAGCAATGTGAACATTTCATGAGGAGAAAGAGTGTGAAAACCTCTTCATTTATTCCTTTATTACTTTTGAAGAGATTTTATAATGATCTGTTAACTTTTAACAGCCCTGACCAGATACATACCCAGGTTTAAATAAAAAAAGAGATTCCAGAATGCAGTCAAATTATTTTTCTTAAATTCTAGCTTTTTAAAAAAATTGCCATTCCATGGCTAACCACTGGTATGGATAGTCGGTTTTTTAATTATATAAGGTAATCACATTAGTGAGTGAGAAAGTCAGCAAAATCAAAGTTTTGTTGTTTCTTGTATAATTTTAAAGCATGCTGACAGCAATATGATAATCATAAACTCTGAAATAAGTATTCAACACACAGATGCCAATTTGCTTAGAATTACATAAGCATGGAGTTAGGTTAGTTTGGCCAAACATAGTTAAAGTAAATAATGGCTAAAGAGAAAAATAAATATTTTCTTAAGACTCTGAGTTCAGCTCAATCTATTTATTCTCTGAGTTTACAAGGTGGTTATTTAGAATAAAATGATACTTTAACCTTGGTTTGTTTTTTCCCAGAAATGGTCAATTGGGGAAAAAACTGTTTGACTGGAGGATTAGTAGTTTTGTGACTGAGTAGGCAATGTCTCAGAATTTACTTCCTCCAAAGACTAATAAAGAAGAAATTAGTATCTGTCCTGTTTACAGGAACATAGCTTCTTGAGCACTACTGATCTTACCTAATGCTGTAGAAATAAAAAGAAATGAAAGGATATATCACATTTGAGTCTATTTTAATGTGGCCTGATAGAATCCAAAAGAAGCTTCATTTTATAATGTGCTTTACAATGAAAGTATATTGGAAAACTCTAGTGTCTTGAAGCCATGCAAAAAATGCTTTCAAAACAAATTATCAACGTGTGCTTATGAGATAAAAAAACTTTTCCAAATGCATCACTATAAATGGGGGTAAACACAACTTTTGATCTATTCTTCCTGCCATCATACACAAAAAAGCACATTATTTGTACATTTTGCTTTCAAATATGTGACATTTTTCCCGTTCTTAACTTTAATTCATGAAAAATATTTATGATAAGAGAAACTAGCTTGACTTTTACTACAATATAAGTTATTTTTCCTGATATGTGGTTTAAGAATATAGATTTTTTTTGTTCCTTCATCATAGTTTTTAACTAATGTATTTCAATAACACTAGCTTATTATACATCTTATTGATACTTAAGCTAAATGTACATGGTTATTTTTTAGGGCTTTGGAAAGTGAGAAGAACAAAAAGATCAATGACTAAAAATTAATCCTTGCAAAATAGCAGGTAATGAATTAGAAAGTGAGTGAAAATGCTCTGAATATTCAATAACTTTTAAATTAATAAAACTGCATGTGCTGTATTTATCTTATTTGTTGATGATCAATAAAACTATCTTTTTTCATTATTCATTGAAAAGATAAAAGGAAAATTTAGCAGGTGAAACAGATCTGTTCTACATTGTCATATTAGTTTTCTCTCTTTGTTCTCCTCATTTTTGTTTTTTTAACTATTTTTTTTTTTTTTTTGGCCTCAGAGCTTGCGGGATCATAATTCCCTGACTAGGGATTGAACCCAGGTCACGGCAGTGAAAGCGCCGAGTCCTAACCACTGGGCTGCCAGGGAATTCCCTGTCCTCACTTTTGATGTGATGAATATTTCATGATAAATTCCAAGTATGGCCATAATACTGGAGGGCTGGGCAGCCAAATCAGCTAAGAATTTTACCAGAATTGTATGCAAGTGCTAGAATTTCCATTTCTGGAAATTTTCATTTCTGAAAATTTCCATAGTACAGAAAGTACTATGTATCATAGAGGTAATATTTATAATTTTCCAAATTTTTATGAGTTTGGGTGATTTGAACTTTTCCAGAAAAAAAGTCTTAACATCTAGCATATTTTGTAATCCATGAAGAATACAACAAATGTTGAAAATACGGTCAATGTTGACAGAGGGAAGATCAAAACCCAAAAGTGAATATACTTTTTTTTGAAAGAAACAAAAGCAATTCAAAAAGAGTACAAGTTTAGTTTCTGCAACTGAAACAATGCAACATTGATTTTACCTTGTTCTAAATCCATCTGGGAATTCATAACTGGTAGAACTGTAAAATGTCATAGAGTTACAGCCTCTAAGTTTGCTAAGGCATGTGCCTTACATACACTATGTGGAATATTATTCACACCTGTATAATACTCCATACAGGAGTTAAACTATTCATAATTTACATTTGTATGTATGTGTGTATATATGTGGTAGAAGACATACACAAATATATAAATATACATATAAATGTGTGTTGTCTATTTTTATTCAGTATAAGTTTTGGAAAACTGAAATGAATGCTTTTTAAACTCTCCATCTACACATGTGGACATTTCCCTCCAAATATCAAGTGTGTTAAACAGTGGAGAAAGGAAAACTATTCACAACAAAAACATTTCAGATAAAAAATGTAATCACAAAAATCTGTTACATATTCTAAATTTTATTTCTTCTTTATGTGTGCATAGCAAAGTAGTTGTGAAGAAAAAAATAAATTTTAATTTGAAATAGTGCAGAAAAATTCCCTACCTTAGATATACAAAATAGTACCAGACAAGAGATGCATAGATAACCTTAAGAATAAAAGTCATATATTATGTGCAGGGCTAAACCATTTCAAAGACATATTTGGCTGATTAATTAGCAACGGTAAAGATCAAGATTTGCATAAATGTTTGGAAACAAAGTGCTTATTTTTACTTTCTATTAGTTGGACCAATACTTTGGAATTTTATATTACTATATTTTGGTTGTGAGTCCTCTCTAATTTATTTGTCCAGATAACAAAAATAAAAACAAACAAATAAATATAGATTAAATCAAAATATAAGACTAAGAAAATTCATAGAAATTGAGAAACTGGTCTAATTTAACATACAGAATTACAAACCCTATTTATTTCTAATCTGTGTCTAACAGTGCACAATTTAAATTAAAAATAATCCTTACATCTGCCCATCCAGCTTCCTTATCTTCTGTGTTAACATGACTCCAATTTTGTTCATATATGAAGGAGCATTGTGCTCAGGGAATGGGCCAACCCCAAAGAAGACAACATGATTGTCCCAGACCAGTCATGTTGTTTCTGTGTCTTTTTTGCTAGTAATTGGCCAGAATGGAGTCATCTTGATATGCCTAAAACAATGACAGGCAAGCTACTGAAACCAAGCAGGACCCTGTGGGGCTCCTGGGCACTGAAGTCTTTCTGTCCCCCATTTCTTTTTTGTAGGGAATAAACTCCAGCCTCCATGACCTTCCCTGAGTCCTAAAAGTCAGATTCAAAGAGTTGCTAATCAGGGAAGGGAGGGGACACAGAGACAAGGGAGGAGCAGCCAAGAAACAATAGTGCAGCCTTGGGGCAGGGTCCTGGTTCTGCCTCAAGGGATACACATAACAGTATCTTTGAGCTCTTTACAGAACTAAAACCCTCAACAAATTAAAGATGTTAGCATTCTTCATTCCAAAGAAGACCACCTGAGGCCAGATTAAAGGAACCAGAGAAGTTCATCAGGAGACTACCTGAGACCAGATTAAAGGAATGCAGGCCCTGCACACACCCTAATCCTTATCAGCATCCCCACCCTTGAACCATTGCTATAAAACCCCTCAACAAATCCTCCCATTTTGGGACACACAGTTTTGAGGGGCATGAGCCTGCTGTATCTGCACTTGCCTGGCAAAGCAATACAGATATTCTTTCCTACTTCACCCAAAACTGTGTCTCTGAGATTTGATTCAGTGTCGGGGTACAGAGGCCAGATTTGGCATCACGACCTCTGCACTCCTTGCCACATGAGATGATATACCTCTATTTCAAAAGTATGTTTAATTGATGTCCAGGTCTATGGCACTATAGGCAAAAGATATATACAAATCTAGGTGTTTTACACAAAGGTACATTAGTGGATACTTTTGATATTATCAAAACATTCTTCTCCCCAGAGATGCTGAGAATATGTGGTGTTGGCAGTGTAGGTGGTTTGTGGATCACATTTTGATAAAATAATGTCTTAAAGGAATTCCAGAGAGAAATAAATAAAATGAGTAAAATTTGGTTAGTTAAACTGTGAAAAAAGAGGCAAATGTTAATGTGTGAACTAAGAACTTTCTATCAATAGTTGGGGATGGCCATAGAGTTCAGAATAGTTTGAATTTACTGATGACTAAAATAAGTCCAACTAAAACAGAATGCCTTAATGTCACTGCTTAACTACTCAAGCATTTGGGAAGTCTTACTAAAATCTCTGTTTGTAATTTCTGAGGTAGCCTGGAAAAAGATTTCAACTTTGGTTATATAAATAGAAATCAATACTTTGAAGTTGATCCTATACACAGCATTTTCTAGCATTCAAGAGGCATGGCATAGAGAGACAATTTATATGAGGAAACAAATGGAAGAGAAAAAAGGTAGTCAGCCATTTTGAGATTATTTATAAGAAAGGATAAAACAAACATCAAAGTGGCTGCCAGAGGCAGTTGTTGACAATTTTTTTCTCAAGTATTATTCCCTTTCTTCTTTTTATCTTATCTGCTCACCTCACTTGCTTACTTTATCTTAAGTTGCCTTCTCTTGGCCACCACATTTTGGCTACACCCCTCTCTTCATTAACAGTCACATATCTGTTTAGTCTCTGCCCTCCACAGTTCTTTTCTTTGTTTCTCAAAGTTGCAAAAGGACAAGTGACTAATCTCATTAGACTGCGCTAAGGGATATCCAGATAGGGAGAAAAACATTATTTCTGTGTGTGAGTGTTTCTGGAAGAGATTAGGGTTTGAATCAGTAGACTGAGTAAAGAATATCACCCTCAGCAGTGCGGGTGGCGGGGGGACATCATGCGATCCCTTTAGGGCCCAGATAGGACAAAAAGGTGGAGATTGGGCAATTTCTCTCTTCTTGAGATGGAATGTCTATCCTCCACTGCCCTTGGACATAGGAGCTCCTGCTTCAGAGGATCCATATCCTGTTGAGAAGCCATGCTTATACCCATTTTAGTATTTACATGTCAAGTACATACTGCAAATAATAATTTAACTAGAAGTTTGATATGGGCCAAGACTAATAAAATGGAAGTTTATTTGTGAATTTATAGAGACAAATTGGGTCTTGATAACAATTATTTAATAATGAACAGATGAACCACTTCTGATTAAAAAGAACTAGAAAATAATGGAAAGACAAGCTTTATAGGAAGTGAAGAATTCATCCATTATTGCTCAAAATAGATAAGTCAATCATTTCACAGATGAACAAAGAAATTGCCAATGAATGATTTTTAAACAGCTAAGGACTATGGAGGTGTTGAAAGTTATACCTAAAAAAGAAAAAACAAACTATGTTTAGTTACTGCTGATCCATGAAGCAGAACAAATGTGCTTGGCAAAAGAAAATCTGGAAGGATTTTATGTGAACACTCCTGTTTAAGTGACAAAATGCCAATGGAATCTTGACATTTCACAACAGATGTCAACAGTCACAAAGTAAAAATATCAGCTTTTCCAGGGGTCCTCTAGTCAGGGAAACCAATAAATACATAATGTACTAATGGCATTTTCCAAACTTTATTTGTATCATCATACTTATTTATTAATTTTGTTAATTTCATTATAATTCATTCACAGAGACAACCAGAAAATCCCACCATTAAATAGCAATGGCTCTTGATTAATATTTTAAGATAGTTTTCAAACCAAACTCTTAATACATCTGATAAAATAAATGAGAAACTATCCATTAAATTAAAAAATACTTTTACTCATTTCTATATGAGTAAAAATTATTTTGTAAATAGTAAGAAGAAAATTTCATCAAAAAATAAAATCTTTTTTAATTTTTGCATTTAAGTATCTGAGAATATATTCCCAGTAATCTTGACCAGTTGTAAACCTAATTTCAGCAATACTTCTAATGCTTAATTATGTATACATTTGCTTTACTTCCTGTCACATGGGTTAGTTTGTCCAGAACTGACACTGTTTTTTTCAGTACATTTATTTATTTATTTTTGTTACAACTTAGATGCTTTTAAAGTGAATTTGAAATATTTGCTCTTAAAATTATAATAAAAAATCATGGATTACAAAAGAGATTGATATATCAAATTAAGAAAATTGCCTCGACAAATTCTAGCATTTATAATTATCCTTAAAATTGGAGCACTGGGGTATATTAGATATATGCCAAGACAGTTATCACATTTTTCCATGTGTCTTACGCAAGGGCATTTTACTCCTCCTTTAGTCTTTTTTTTCCTAAATTTTGATATAGATTTTCATCATACTATTCTTGTTTTAGTGGGGAGATGATGCAAATCATTTGAAATCAGTTTTAATATTCAACAATTTTAAGGTTCACTATTTTATGTAATGCTTCACAGAAAGAATAAATTAGAGAAAAAATAGTAATCACCATACTAAAATAGAAATACTTAGATTGGATGCTCTCATAAATAGATAACATAGTATCAGTTATTAGTATTTGGTTAGAAAAAATCCAAAATGTGTACAAGACTGGGGAACAAATTTAGTTTTAGATCAAGATTTTTATTTCACTCAAAAAAAAAAAGACCGTCCACTGATGATATAATTTTTACAAGACAAGAATTTCTTTAATAACCTAAAAGCTACTTGAATGATTATTTAAGGAGTAGACTGACTTATAAGAAAGGATATTATACATTTTTTCAATCATACCATTTTATTATTCTTACATGTTATCCTTCTATATATTTGTGTTATTTTAAGGTGTGGATAGGTTGTTAATTTTGAAAGACCCTATATATTCATGCATGAACAAGAGAGACTGCACTGCAAGTGATCTCTTTGGCACAATATTCAAAGAAACTTCTTGTGCAACACTCTCGATCATGAGCAGACATTTAGCAACTATCATGAAAAATTTAATCTTATAACACTCGGCAAATGTCACTGGCCCAGTCATTAAAATCAACGAAACTAAATAAACACCCAGGGTTAATTCCAAATAAATACCACTACTATACTGAACAAAATCAATAGAGGAATAATTATTAAATAATTTTAGTTAAACGAGCATTACATTTCTAAACCAATGGGGAAAGCACTTCTTATTCCAGAATAATGTTGATAAAAGAGATTGCCACTCACATGGAACATTCTCTAGGATAGATCACATGCTGGGTCACAAAGCAAGCCATGGTAAATTTAAGAAAATTGAAATCATATAGCATCTTTTCCAACCACAATGCTACGAGATTAGAAATCAACTATAAGAAAAAAAATTGCAAAAAATCCACAAATGTGTGGAGGCTAAACAATATGCTACTAAACAACCAATGGATCACTGAAGAAATCAAAGAGGAAATCAAAAAATACCTGGAGACAAATGAAAACAAAACATGACAATCCAAACCCTATAGGATGCAGCAAAAGCAGTTCTATGAGGAAAGTTTATAGCAATACAAGCTTACCTCAGGAAACAAGAATCTCAAATAAACAATCTGACTTTACACCTAAAGCAACTAAGAGAAAGAAGAACAAACAAAACCCAAAGTTAGTAGAAGGAAAGAAATCATAAAGATCAGAGCAAAAACAAATGAAATAGAGATTAAGAAAACAATAGAAAAGATCAATGAAACTAAAACCTGGTCCTTTGAAAGATAAACAGAATTGATAAACCTTTAGCCACACTCACCAAGAAAAAAAAGGGTGAGGGCCCAAATCAATAAAATTATGAATGAAAAATAAGTTACAACCAACACTACAAAAATACAAAGGATCATAAGAGACTACTACAGCAGCTGCATGCCAATAAATTGGACAACCTAGAAGAAATGGACAAATTCTTAGAAAGGTACAATCTCCTAATACTGAACCAGGAAGAAATAGAAAATATGAACAGACCAATTACAAGTACTGAAATTGAATTTGTGATTAAAAAACTCCCAACAAACAAAAGTCCAGGACCAGATGGCTTCATAGGTGAATACTACCAAACATTTAAACATTTAGAGAAGAGTTAACACCTATCCCTCTGAAACTATTCCAAAAAGTTGCAGAGGAAGGAACACTTCTGAACTCATTCTATGAGGCCACCATCACCCTTATACCAAAGTCAGACAAAAATACTACAAAAAAAGAAAATTGTAGGCCAATATCATTGTTGAACACAGACGCAAAAATCCTCAACAAAATACTAGCAAACTGAATCCAACAATACATTAAAAGGATTATACACCACGATCAAGTGGGATTTATCCCAGAGATGCAAGGATTTTTCAATATCTACAAATCAATTAATGTCATACACCACACTAACAAATTGGAGAATAAAAACCATATGATCATCTCAATAGATGCAGAAAAAGCTTTTGATAAAATTCAACATCCATTTATGATAAAAACTCTACAGAAAGCGGGCATAGAGGGAACATATCCCAACAAAATAAAGGCCATATATGACAAACCCACAGCTAATATCATACTCAACAGTGAAAAGCTGAAATCATTTCCTCTAAGATCAGGAACAAGACAACGATGTCCACCCTCACCAATTTTATTCAACAGAGCTTTGGAAGCCCTAGCCACAGCAATCAGAGAAGAAAAAGAAATAAAAGGAATCCAAATTGGAAAAGAAGAAGTGAAACTGTCAATGTTTACAGATGACATCATACTATACACAGAAAGTCCTAAAGACACTACCAGAAAACTACTGGGGCTCATCAATTATTTCAGTAAAGTCACAGGATACAAATTTAATATGCAGAAATCTGTTGCATTTCTATACACTAACAATGAAAGATCAGAAAGAGAAATTAAGGAAACAATCCCATCTACCATCACATCACAAAGGATAAAATACATAGGAATAAACCTGCCTAAGGAGGTAAAAGACCTGTACTCTGAAAACTGTAAGACGGTGATGAAAGAAATCGAAGATGACACCAAAAGATGGAAAGAGAAACTCTGTTTTGGATTGGAAGAACCAATATTGTCAAAATAACTATGCTACCAAAGGCAACCTACATATTCAATGCAATCCTTATCAAATTACCAATGGCATTTTTCACAGAACTGGAACAAAAAATTTTAAAATTTGTATGGAAACACAAAGGACCCCAAATAGCCAAAGAAATCTTGAGAAAGAAAAACAGAGCTGGAGGAATCAGCCTCCCTTACTTCAGACTATACTACAAAGCTACAGTAATCAAAAGAGTATGGTACTGGCACAGAAACAGACACATAGATCAATGGACTGGATAGAAAGCCTAGAAATAAACCCACGCACATATGGTCACCTTATCTTTGATAAAGGAGTCAAGAATATACAATGGAGAAAAGATGGTCTCTTCAATAAGTGGTGCTGGGAAAACTGGACAGATACATGTAAAAGAATGAAATCGGAATGTTTTCTAACACTGTACATAAAAATTAACCCCAAATGGATTCGAGACCTAAATGTAAGACCATATACTATAAAACTCCTAGAGGAAAACATAGGCAGAACACTCTTTGACATAAATTGCAGCAATATTTTTTGGATCTGTCTCCTAGAGTAATGGAAATAAAAAGAACAATAAGCAAATGGGACCTAATTAAACTGAAAAGCTTTTGCGTAGCAAAGGAAACCATAAACAAACCAAAAAGACAACCTACAGAATGGGAGAAAATATTTTCAAATGATGCGACCAACAAAGGATTAATCTCCAAAATATAAAAACAGCTCATAAAGCTCAATATCAAAAACAAAAACCAAAATACCAAACAACCCAGTTAAATAATGGGCAGATCTAAACAGACATTTCTCCAAATAAGACATACAGATGGCCAAAACACACATGAAAAAATGTTCAACATCACTAATTATTAGAGAAATGCAAGTCAAAAGTACAATGAGATATCAGTCAGAATAGCCATCATCAAAAAGTCTACAAACAGTAAATGCTGGAGAGGGTGTGGAGAAAATGGATCCCTCCTATACTGCTGGTGGGAATGTAAATTGGTACAGTCACTATGGAGAACAGTATGGAGGTTCCTTAAAAACTAAAAACAGAGCTACCATATGATCCAGCAGTCCCTCTCCTGGGCATACATCCAGAGAAAACCATACTTTGAAAAACTACATGCACCCCAATGTTCATAGTAGCACCATTTACCATAGCCAAGACATGGAAGCAACTTAAATGTCCATCGACAGAGGAATGGATAAAGAAGGTCTGGTACATTTAAACAATGGAATATTACGCAGCCATAAAGAAGGGTGAAATAATGCCATTTGCAGCAACATGGATGGACCTAGAGATTATCATATTAAGGGAAGTAAGCCAGAGAGAGAAGGACAAATATCATATGATATCACTCATTTGTGGAATCTAAAAAAGAAAATGATACAAATGAACTTATGTACAAAACAGAAACATACCCACAGACATAGACAACGAATTTATGGTTACCAAAGGGGAAAGGGGGGGAGGGATAAATTAGGAGTTTGGGATTAACATATTCACACTACTATATATAAAATAGATAACCAACAAGGACCTACTGTATAGCACATGAAACCATACTCAGTATTTTGTAATAATCTGTAAGGGAAAAGAATCTGAAAAAATAGATATGTGTGTATGTATAACTGAATCACTTTGCTGTACACCTGAAAGTAACACAACATACTTCAATAAAAATATTTTTTATAAAAGGTATCACCACTCATATTTCCTACGAAAGGCACTCCATGAATATTTGTTGGTAAAAATATTTTAATATTAGTCAAGTGTGATGATATAAATCGGATTTATATAAGCACCTTCTTAAACTTTTAACTGCATAACAAACACCACTTGATTATCTTCAAAACAAAAAGGGAAAGAATATGATAGGAAGACCAATGAAGCAGGATATATATCTGGTTTTTACACTCTAATAACTTCAAAGCTTTAGGCAGGTTACTTAACCTCTCTGGCTCCCCAGTTTTCTCACCTGTAAACAGGACTGGATGATCTCTCAAATGAATTCCAACTCTAAAATTCTCTTTTTCTATGGCCTACCTGAAGAATTCTTTCTTTAACCAATTAATTCCATTTACATCCTTGATTTTATGTATCGCTACACTAAAAAAGAATTGATAAAATACCACAACACCTATTAGTGATTTTTATTATCTGAGCTGTCATAAAAATGGTTGGACTTATTCCACAAGCTAGTCCATATATATCTGCCTTCCTATAGGGGCATGATGCAAAGCTTCTAGTGGCAGAGACCTCTGTAAAATATCAATATGTTAGATAGCATTTTAACCTGCTAATACTCCCTTTCCTGTTCAGTAGATCTTTGCCTAGCAGTTTGGATTCAAAAGACTTCAAAGCTTTCATACTCTAGACAGGCCATTCACAGATTAATTCTCTCCTATTCTGCACACCTCACTCCTTTAGGACTTGTATATGAGGTTTAAAATTATCCTATGTCTGCCTGTGTAAAATGGGTATTAGCTAAAGACTAATTTCTTGGTGATTATATGTACCAAGGAAGAAAAATTTCACAACTTAAGGAGGATTCTAGTTTTTTCCTTTTACTATTGACAGTTTAATCTTATGTCTGAGTGAGAGTTTAGATTTCAAAGACACTTTGGTTTATTGATAGTCTCACAAACTCAGTTACATTTCATAATGTTTATATCCATAATCAAGGAAAAGTCATTTTACACATTTATGTACAAAAATAAAAATGTTACCATGTGTTCTCAATTGTCTAATTATTTTCCGTCTGCATACACAAGCCAGCATGCTGCATGATGTGCATACAGCAACAAATTTCCTTCCTGATATTTTTGGTCTAGTTCAAAATACAAACAAATATACTAGGTACAACTGAAGGGCAAAACATAGAGAAGTCATAGTGTAATGTAATATAATGTATAGTACTTAATGTTTAAACATTAGTTATCAACAGGCACACAAAAAGAGGAAATTATCCTTGAGTTTGATGGTAACACTATTCAAGCCTCAAGCATGGTTATATTTCTCTAAATATTTTTCCCTAGAAAAGTATGGCTGCAAGCTTATATGATCAATAAAAATCCTTTAAAATCATTTCATTCTGTGCTAGGATGAGAAGAGGTTTAACACATACTTTAAATCAGTCATAAACTACACATTAATTCTGATTTAAAATAGAAACTGACTTTTCAACTGAGAATGTATATCTGTCACAAATCTCTGAAGAAAAAATACATTCATATTTTAATTTTAGGTTTCAGATACAAACGTTTAGTGAATTCTTGAACCAACACGTGGTTGGAGAAATACATTTGAGGAAAAAAATGATTATTGTGTACATACTCAAAATTATTCACTTTAGATTTTAATTATTAAGTGGTAAAGGAAATGTTTCATTTTTAAATAAAACATACAGTATTACGATATTGTGACTATACACATCACCATTAATTTTTCCTATTACTTCTTATAAAAGAGTTCCTTCTTTGGCATTCATAAAAAGCTATATCCAGATGTCTTTAGCCCCTTCATAAATACATAACTGAGTAACACATCTTGAGCACATCTCTAGTCACCATTTATAATACGTGAAAAAATTCAGAGATTTTAAATATAACTTACTTGCAATTTTCCTATTTTCAAAAAGG
The DNA here is from genome assembly GCF_009873245.2 of Balaenoptera musculus. Lineage (NCBI taxonomy): Eukaryota > Metazoa > Chordata > Mammalia > Artiodactyla > Balaenopteridae > Balaenoptera > Balaenoptera musculus. The sequence continues at coordinate 28,911,150 of NC_045806.1, forward strand.
CATAGTTGCTCTTTTGGTGTTATCAAAGGGTTTCTGGAGACCAACGTGGAAAAAGGTATCCATTTCTGAGAAATACCCACTGCAGGAAAGAGGGTGCTATTTGCATTTAATATAAATACTACCTACATCACCTTCATTCCCTTTAATTAGAAAACAGAAAACCTTGTGTGTTCCTAACATAAAAAAATAAAAGTTTCTTCTCAATATGGTAGTTGATTGCAAAAAGCCATTCTGTGTGTAGAGATGGTCCTTCTACCAATTATTTTTTGCATCATGCTATTTTCATTTAGAAAGGTCAGAGGAGTTCTTTGCTTAAACCAATGTGATTTTCCTAATAAGCTCACCATGCTAAGCGATCCAACAGAATGGCTCTGTATGTTAATAAGGAGAGTAAATGGTATTACTTGACAGAACTGTTCTTTCAATGATGGTTCATTCTAAGAGATTAACTGAGCCATACTTGTCTAGTGCCACATAAACACTATTAAATAGGCTGTGCAGCATCCTTCTCATTCGACTCTTACACTTTGCTGTTTTGTATTAATATTTGGAAATAAAATATATCACTCCATCTGTTAGTAATCATGATGATGAAATTATGTCATACCATAATAGAAGCAAACCCAAGGTATTAGAGAGCCCTGTCCTTTTTAAATGCTCCTGTAGGATATCCCATTTTGCACAGTCATCCTTTTTATTCTTCTAAGTCTCTTGCCTTCCTTCACATTTAGTTAGTGGTCAATTCACTATCAGAGGAATGCATTTTTTTCTGGTGGGCATTGAGGATGAATAAAAAAGAAATCACCCTATCACTAAAGATGCCATAGCCTCAAATGTCCTACTCACTCTAGCTGCATCTATAGAGATTCCCACCAGCACAAAAGATCAAACTATGGTATCTACAGATCTGGCCAGAATGCCTTTCAGAAATGGGATCATTCCCACAGCAGTTATTCTTGTTACCAGTTTCCACAAGAGTCTGAGGAAAATTTTTCATTGTTTCCTACAGTTATTAGAGTGTTGGCTCCTAATGACATGAATATACAACTTGCTATTGTTTCAGCCCAATATTTTATGCATGATATTTTAAGAACTGTACAAAACACAACATTAAAATTCTAAAGTGAAAAATAATAGCATTATGGCTCATTACATTCTGTATTGTGGTAGTCTGTACTGTGAGTAACTGTACTGTCATCCTGTCAAATCTCCCTTAAAGATCTGCTATAATGTTTTACTGAATGTCATTCATTTCACAGATATAACTACACTAAAGCGTTCCAGTTCGGAACCATATGGTAAATGTTTTTAAATGTTTTCACCTAGTCACCTGAGAACTACCTGCACAGAAAACTGTCAATTATACCAACAACAACAAAAGTTCTGCTGATAGTAATAGTTTTCATCAAACACAAAAGAAATAACATACTGAGCATTTTGATATAATTTTCCAACATTATCATTACATTCCTGACTCTTCTTAGAGACAGAATTTCCAAGATTTCCTAAAACACTTGAGGGAAGATGATAGAAACATTTATCTAAACATTTTCATTGCCCTTAAGGTGAAATGACTGGCAAATAAATGACAGCACTTGGCCCTAGAGACATCTTTTTCTACTTTAGCCTGGGGTGTCCTTAAAGCCCTTATACAATGATATCGTATGATATTCCAAGGTCCTTTGCTGCCATCATTTTATCTTCTTTACACAGTCTCTCCCATCGCAGCTTTGCTCGTAACTGAAGGATCATCTGCCATTGGTGGTTTGTTCTGAATTAATTCTATTATGTAGTACACATTCAATTAAGACTCATGTTGGGGCAAGGCTCTCTTGACTTTTGTAACTGCTTATTAAATAGCCAAGATGTTGTATAAAGAACAAGTGACAAATTAAAAAAATAAAACACGTATGAGGCTTTGAATAGCAGCCAGAATAATACCAGGTTGAACTAATTATATTAAATATATGCAGAAGGGGAAAATAAAATATCTACTATTATACGAATGAGTCATTTGAATATACATGTTTGAAGATAAGCACTTTCAAAGGAATTATTATACACTCCAGAGCATATGGTACTATACTGAGCATGTTTTAAAACTGTCCTTAAAACAACATGTTTTGTCCTAATAAATATTTTTTTAAATAGACTTTATTTTCTAGAGGAGTTTTAGGTTCACAGCAAAATTGAGAGGAATGTACAGAGATTGCCTATACATCCTCTGTCCCCCAATATGCACAGCCTACTTCACATCAAATTTCTACATGAGCGGTACATGTGTTACAGTTGACGAATCTACATTGATACAGCATCACCCACAGTCCATTGTTCACATTAGGGTTCAGTCTTGGTGTTATACATTCTATGGATTTTGACAGAAGTATAATGATAGGTATCCACCACTATACTATCAAACTGAATCATTAACTGCCTTAAAAATCCAATCTGTTCCGCCTATTCACCACCTTCTGCCTCCAACCCCTGGAAATCACTGACCCTTTGATTGTTTCCACAGCTTTGCCTTTTCTAGAATGTCATGTGGTTGGAATCATACAGTATGTAGTCTTTTCAGATTGGCTTCTTTCACTTAGCAATATGCATTTAAGTTTACTCCATGTCTTTTCCAGGCTTGATAGCTTATTTCTTTTTAGTGCTGAATAATGGTCCCATTGCCCGGATGTACCACAGTTTACTGATCCATTACCTTACTGAAGGACGAGTTGGTTTCTTCCAAGTTTTGGCAATTGTGAACAGAACTGTTATAAACATTCATGTGCAGCTTTTTTTGTGGACATGTTTTCAACTCATTTGGGTAAATACCATGGAGTGTAACTGCTGGATCATATGGTAAGAGTATGTTTTGTTTATTAAGAAACCACCAAACTATCTTCCAAAGCAGGTGCACCATTCTGCATTCTCACCAACAATGAGTGAGAGCTCTTGTTGTTCCACATCCTCACCAGTATTCGGTGCTGTTAGTATTTTGGTTTTGACCATCCTAATAGGTATGTATTAGAAAAATACTTTTTAAAGCAATAATAATTTTCCTTTTCTAAAGTGGTAGTTTTCTTAGTCTTTAAGAAACACTCAGAAACCCAAAGACTGAATAGAAATCAATTTTCACACTCTTTCATCCACTTACTTTTCATTAACATAGACAACAGCATTGCCGTACTAAAAATATTCAAGTTGTATCTTTTCATAAGACCATCAAATAATTAAAAGCAGGAAAATAACAAGAGAAAAATAATAAGTTCTATATCAGGTTGGTATCTCTTTAAGAAATAATCATTATGGTTTGAAAATGTAAAAGACTATATGCATATTTTCTGTTATACTTATATCAATATTATTAGGAAATTCATAAAATGACTTACTGAAAAGTAAGAAAATGTTTTGTATCAGCTTAATATGAAATTGTCTCAAAAATGAAATAGGATTAGTTTACTGTTATATATTCTTACAGAATCCATTCTGTTTTTCTGTGCTTATCACCTTATATACTCATTTATTTAAAAAAAAAACAGAAAACTTATTGCCAGCCTATTTTGTTGATGATAGCCTGCAAGGCACTGCAGTACAGAAATTGTATCTGTGCCTGCATGTCCCCTCAATGCTCATTTCTTCAATTAGCATTTGTCGGCCTAATTGCTAGGTATCATGCTAGCTGAGAGGAGTATGATGGAAAATTACAACAGTAACAACAACAAATTACACACATATGACATCAGTCCTAGGTCTCTAGAGCCTATATTCTAGAGGGTGATGCAAATACAAAAAAACAGCAATTAAAAGCAGGTTTATTAGGGGAACCACTGGTGTTTGGGAAGCACAGAGGAGAATCATTTAAGCCAGATTTATTTATATTAGCTCAAATTCCTGCAAAATCATTACACTTTTAAATTTGGATACTCTTCTCTTTGATACAGAAGACAGAGACAAAAGAGAAGCCTTTATGTTAATTTTAGTGTGTCACAATAATATGCATATACTGTCCCCTAAAACATAACGATCTGGTGTATCTTCTATTAATATATGAGCAGTATATGAATGTGGATTTTAATTTTAATTGACTTTGTAAAGTTAATGAATACCAGGAGATTAAATATAAAACATTAAAACCTCTATAGTTGAGATGGCATGACAATTTCATGCCTTGATATATATTACCTATTTAAAATACACAGCACTGATGAAGAAAATATAAAAAGAGGAAAAAAAGCATAATAACACAGCAGGGCTTAGACTCAAGCTTGGCATCTCTGTGGATCAGACAAAGTAGCTACAGGTCCTAATAGGCTCTTTTCCCCAGACAGTGTCAATGCATTTCCACTCCTTCACTAAGAGTCTACATGTAAGGAAGGAACCAGAGTTAAGATCACTGCTTGAAGTCACAGGTTAAAATGAAGGCCTACCCAGTAATGATTCTTGAAAGGACTAAGTTTTTGAAAATTCTGCTGACCTGATGCCTGAGCCCCTATCTTTATAGAAAACTATTAAACTAGTGATATGAGAAGAAAAAACCCCACCATGATCGCAGAAAACAACCCCAAAGAAAAAGGATTGAGTACAGCCCTCAATATCTCTAATCACCACCACAACACAGGAACCCCAAGATGCTATCTCCATCTAGATTGCGATTCCAGGAGACATATGGAGACAACATCAAAGTTAGGGAGGAATAAAGGGAGGAACAAAGAGAAGAAAAGACATAACAAAAACCATGACAATAAAAGAAAATCTCTTCAATTAAAAGGATCCAAAAAAAAAAAAGGATCCAGAAACCTGTGACTTAAATAAAAACCTAAAAAAGGCAGAAATTCACCACTACCACCACCACAATGATTCCAAGGATTCAGTCTAGATAAAATCATTCTCACATTAAGTGTCTGTAAAAAAATTTAAATGAATATGTTGAGTGTTTTCAACAACAAAATTAGACGGTAAAATTCAATTAAAAAAACAAGACTTCCTAGAGAAGTGAATGGGTGGAATTACAGAGAAGAAAGATTTAAAAACAGTAGCTGATAATCTTACAGAACTGAGGATAGACAAGAGTACTCAGTTCAAAGTGCACTGTGAGTACCAAGCAGGAAAAAGATAAATTTACACCCAGATGCCCTATAGTGAAACTGCAGAACATCATGATAAAGTAACACATCTGAAGACATATTAGGAAAATGCAGGTTATGTCTAAGGGAATGACTGTCAGACTCTTCAAAAGATCTAATCAGCCATACTTTGTGACTGAAAATAAGCATATGAAATAATAACATGAAAAAATGTGCTGACCTAGAATTTTAACTAAAACTATTATTCAGAACATTTTCAGATAAAGACCAAGAAAGATTATTACCTCTGCATGTTCACTGAATTACTGAAGGATATATTGCAGCAAGATGAAAAGTGAACCTAAAGTTTTAGAAGTATTTTTAGTAAAGTTAAGAACAACCAATATAATAAGGCACAATTAAAATTTAAAAAAATCAAGCTAAGTTGTCATTTCTCCCAAATTAAGTTCAATATAATCCCAATAAATATACCAACAGTTTTTAAATGAGGCTTTTATAAATTTTACCAAAAATTCACATGCAAACAGGGGGTTAGGATTATCTAAGAAAATTTTAAAAAACAAGGTAGGGTGCTTTGCCTTACCACATGTCAATGCTAATTATAAATCTACAGTAATTGAGATGTATGGTGTTGGCACAGGAATTGGCAAATGAAGGAAATAACAGAAAAGAATGCCCAGAAATACATGTCCATATATTAATCTTGATACACAATAGAGGTAGCAGTACAGATGAGTAGGGAAAAGACAGACATTTTTAAATGGTGGATAATTGTTTACTTGTTCTAAAACACTCTATTGTTAAAAAAAAAAATAACTAAAGATGATTTCCAGGTTTATTAAGAGAACTAAACGTGGAGGAGTAAAGCTTTAACATTTTAAAAGAATATATAGGAGAAAATAAGAACTAGACTCACAGCTCAGTCAAAACAATGGCAAAGGGCATGAACAGATAATTCATAGAAGAACAAATAAAAGGGACCATGAATAAAGATCTATTATCATGGAAATGGAAATTAATATGAGATAAAAATTCACACTTATCAGATTGGGAAAATTTTAAACGTGTCAATATCTAGTTGATAAGGATATGTAAAATAGGGGATGCATGCACCATTTGGCAAAATGTTATATTATCCACAATCATTTTTTGTTTGACATATTCAATAATAATCAACATGATAAGTAAAAATAGCTCTCTTTAAATCAGAAAATGAATGGACATGACCCTGTCCTTAAGAACTAATCCATGTGTTTGTCATGTCCATTTGAAAATTCTTTATTCATTCCTCATATAGATCTTGAATATTTAGTATGTACCGCCTATCTTTGTTAAAGGCAATGCTGAAGAGTTGCCTTTCAATTTCAGTGCCTTATCAACATGAATCATTTCAGATTCACAAGTGACCTTACCCTAGTTAGAAAACTATCTTTTCATTCTATAGAAAACTGCTTCCTTTTATTATCTGAGCTATGGATTTTGAGCTAATTGGTTTTGAGCTATGAAGCCTTGCTTACTATGGGTTTATTCATTTCCTTTGTTGTTAATTAGATTTTAATTTATATATATTTCTTTAGCCCTTTAAGCAAATGGTTAGACTTAAGGGCACCACTGGTAGTACTATTATTACATATTACTAGTCAAACATCTATAAAAAGATAAACATGAAACCAAGTGATAGAATATCAGAACTCTTTCTAAAAAAAAAAAAATTGTAACGAAACCTTACAAGAAGTTGTTTACGAAGTTAAACTTAATTTATGTCCCCAAAGTAGTAAGAATGATATTGATATGTACCTGTGGAAAAGAAAGATTTACCAAAAAAAAAAGCAAACTGATTTATAAAGTGCCTATAATTTAAAACTATTTTAAATGTCCTATTTTTCTTTTATTTAACAACTTGCACAAATATTTGAGATGAAAACAGTGCATAAAAATAATCTTGCAGTTAAAATCTTCTCTCAAGTCTAATCTACCAGCCAAAAAAAAAATCTATTAAAAGACACTGGACAGTCTTCTGTGCTAGCACTTTGCCTCTACTAGGTGAAAAAAACGTCATCAACCCTTAGCACAGTTTGTGAAGGAAGCATAAACACTTTACAATCTTTTTTTGGCTTACATATAAATGCTGAAACTTATTCTGCTAGAACAAATTTCCAAATGTACAGTTCTTTTTTTTCCTGATAGAAATGCATTGTTAAGTGCATGGATAAGGTCCCATCCCTGCTAGAGAATAATTCTGAAAACAAGAAATGAAATTCTGACAGGAAGTTTCAAGTACCTTTTAAGGGACTAGGTGATGAAGATGATGCTAGAATGACATTTACCTCAGGGTAGCAAGTCATGAGTTAGGAAGGATGAGCCCTTAAGCCCTGAAGTCTAAGCAATTGCTCATCAGCAAAATAATCTAGTTCATTTTTATTTCCTTATTTATTTTTTTATTTTTTACTGCCTATGGTAAAGTTGTACCCCAAAATTTTGACCAGGACATAATTGTAATCACACACAACATTCAGGGCTAGGGCAGGTCCTCGGTTACTCTAGAGTTAGGGTGTTAAATCAACAAATAGTAAATATCCTGAGAGCAAAGTAAAATCAAAGAAGTCAGAATTGAAGTTGAGGGGGTCTCCACTATTCTTCAGATGGAGAACATTTCTCTTCATTGTAAAAGGAGTAAAGATAAAGGAAACTTCTTTATGTGTATAGATTGGAGAATATCCACAAAGTAATCAATTTTCAAATACATTAGCACCGAAGGAAAGAAGGCCCAAGTTACATTTTCTTTATGACCATAGTAGGTTGTGAGAGAGAGTCTGGACTATGCCAGTATGGGCCTGGTATTCTAATTCTGAAAAGTAATTATAATTACTTTGAAAAAATATTCTCATAATGCATTCTATTAAAACTCATGCCTGAATTATGGAAACACAGGGGATGTGGCCACAAAGGCCTAGAAAAGTAAGAAGGGCAATCGGGGAATAAGGAAAAATTATGCAGAAAATGTGAAGGAAATGATGCTCGGTGTGGACAACACATTCTCAGTGTGACAACCAGGATGGTGTATCTAGTTGATTGTCTACTTAATTTATCACTGGCCTCTGAGGCTTAGGACGCCTCTAGGCTAAGTATAGGTAATTTCTGTTTTCCCCAGAGAATCTACCTTACAATGGATAAGTCTATACTGAGTGTGTCTACTGTTTGTCTGAATTTGGTCTAGATCGCCACTATCACAGGTGCACATAAATTCAATCCACCTCGGGGCTCATATTGGGAACCCTGAAGGATTTCTAAGCATGCTTCAAAACTCCAAACATGCCACTGTAGATAAACAAATTACAATACTCATTAGAAGCTGGCAAACTATTATTTTTTATTTTTTTATTACAGTTGAATATAAAACCAACATATATTGTTTGATAGGCCCCTTGTGGGCTTATCTATATAAAAATGCTGAGGATTTATGCTAATGTATTTTATTTCTTCATTTTGCATTTTAGTTGAAATCTCAGGTAACTTTAGCAAAAGAGGATCCAGTAAGTTACTGTTAAAGACGGGTTCCACGACACCAATAGAGCTCTATTAAATTCCAGTATCTCATTTCAAGAATCAGTTTTGCCAAATATAAATTCATGATATAAAATAAACTAAAAATACAAATATGGGTCCAAAAAACACATAAAGATAAATTTCTCAATTTTTATATCATACCTTCTAGGATATTTAATAAAAAACATTTCTAGCCCTAAGATTCCATATTGATGGGCTTCTTAGTTAAAACTCCTGAACTTATTACAAGCTTAATCATCAGCATAGCTTTTAGTTAACATAAAATAAATACACGTGGTATTGACATGTCTTTTTAGTACTAAATATTAGTGCTTTATAAACAACTGAATTATTTAGTCACCATTTTCTTTTTCTTCAGAGTGGAATATCCTCGGCATTATGGATTTAACACTGATGAGTCTGACTCTTCCTGAGAAAAATCAAAACTCCACTGTATGTAGAATACTGATATTTTACTGAAGCACATATAAGTCACTTATGCTAGTGCGTGATCCAAGGTGAGCCCTCCAGCATTCTCTTTTCAAAGCAGCCTAGACCACCCCTTATCTTTGCGTAGGCAGTGATTCCCCTAACTTGAAGCAAACTTTCCTCCTTGGTGAAACATACACCACCATTCATCTCCCTGTCATCTCTCCAACCTCTGTTACCCCAAAGAGAGCTGAAAATGTTGGCAACAGAAAGGTAGACAAAATATTTTACAATGGAGATGATCCTTGAACCAGCAAAGTAGAAGTTTGGGGTACTTAAAAGCTTTTGCACAGCAAAGGAAACATTCAGAATGGGAGAAAATATTTGCAAACGAAGCAACTGACAAAGGATTAATCTCCAAAATATACAAACAGCTCATGCAGCTCTATGTCAAAAAAACAAACAACCCAATCAAAAAATGGGCTGAAGATCTAAATAGACATTTCTCCAAAGAAGACATACAGATGGCCAAAAAACACATGAAAAGATGCTCAACATCACTAATTATCAGAGAAATGCAAATCAAAGCTACAATGAGGTATCACCTCACACCAGTCAGAAAGGCCATCATCAAATATTGACAAACAATAAATGCCGGAGAGGGTGTGGAGAAAAGGGAACCCTCCTACACACACTGGTGGAAATGTAAACTGGTGCAGCCACTATGGAGAACAGTATGGAGGTTCCTTAAAAAATGAAAAATAATGCTACCATATGATCCAGCAATCCCTCTCCTGGGCATATATCCAGAGAAAACCATACTTCAAAAAGATACAGGCACCCCAATGTTCATTGCAGCACTATTTACAACAGCCAGGACATGAAAGCAACCTAAATGTTCATCAACAGAGAAATGGATAAAGAAGATGTGGTACATATATACAATGAGATATTACTCAGTCATAAAAAAAGAATGAAATAATGCCATTTGCAACAACATGGATGGATCTAGAGATTATTATATTAAGGGAAGTAAGCCAGAGAGAGAAAGACAAATATCATATGATATCACTCATTTGTGGAATCTAATTAAAAATGATACAAATGATCTTATTTACAAAAAGAGAAACAGAATCACAGATATCGAAAACAAACTTATGGTTACCAAAGGGGAAAGGCGAGGGGAGGGATAAATTAGGAGTCTGTGATTAACATATACACACTACTATATATAAAATAGATAACCAATAAAGACCTACTGTATAGCATGGGGAACTCTACTCAATAACTTATATGGGTAAAGCATCTGAAAAAGAATGAATATATGTATATTTATAACTGAATCACTGTGCTGTACACCTGAAACTAACACAACATTGTAAATCAACTATACTACAATAAAATTTTTAAAAAGTGCAATGTTTTGTTTCTTGAAGTGATTGAACTGCATTATGTTCCCTATAGAAAACTAAATAACTACAGAACTGTTTTACTAATTACAATGTTCAATACCTCATCAAGTAGGTGTCGGAGGTTTAGCAAAAGTTGAAAGGTGGTTATCTTGAAATAAGACATAGGCAACAAATACATGAATCTTGATGGATGCAGATTTTAGGAGAAAAACCAGGTCTTGGGTATCTGTCTTCATCCAGTGACAGGTGAGAGAGGTGCTACCTCAGCCAGGGGACCAACCATAACTGAGCATTAGCTGAACAAAAAACTTTAAGAAGCATTTTTATTTCTGTAGCAGGAAGCATGGAAGACCAGATTGTTCTTTCAACATTTCTACTTGAGAAGAAACAGCTCAACAAGTGAAAAGGAGTAAAAAGAAACAAGCTGTTAAATACAGACAAAAAAGTGGTCTATTGCAGAGAAAACATGCTGGGCTCGTATTACACAGCCACTGTCATCATCATTTACTTGTTAGAGTTTTCAGTTCAGGTGAGTTCAGAGTTAAGAATTATATGGGGGTGATATAGTGCTGTGTGTGTGTGTGTGTGTGTGTGTTTGTGTGTGTGTGTGTGTGTGTTCATGGTAGAATTTATTTTAATAGCTTTATAAACGACTTGAGTTTATACAATCATTAAGGGTCTGATGGGGTCTCTGTAATTGTTCAGTTATACTTTACTGCATTTTATGAGTGGAATTATATGGTTTAATGGTATTTGCAAATTTGGAGGTTTGCAAAGGTCTCAGGACATATACCTTCGGGCTACTGAGAGTTTGTTTCATATACATGTGTAAATAAGCTGTCTCCATATAATTTTATTTATTATAGCTTTATAATAATCTCCAAAATGGATATAGCTATAGGTGATTTAATGGGGTGTTACTTTCTGTAGCCTGCCTTGTTCAATACTATATTTGGTTGATGTCTCTAGTAAGATAATGTTTATGTTTTTATTTTTTGATTTGCTTTTTCCCCCTTCCTGTTTTTTTTTTCCCCAGACATCATTAATAGGTACTCAACATAGATTATTGGACAAGGGTTGAAAATATCAAGAAACAGCAAATGGTCAGTTTTTAAAAAAATTTCTCAAACTGACTTTTTTTTTTTGACCACATGGCACATGGGATTTTTTAATTCCCTTACCAGGGATCGAACCCGCACTCCCTGCTCTGGAAGTGTGGAGTCTTAACCACTGGACCGCCAAGGAAGTCCCTCTCAAGCTGACTTTTAAGAGACAAAATGGTATATCTGACCAAAGCAAGGCTCAGAGTTTATCCTGCGGTAACAGAACAGGGAAGAGGATAAAGAATGACAGCCGCACCACGCTACCCACAGGCACAGCAGTGGAGAATCACCAGGCTGAGGACAGGAGGTGCCCACTGTACATAAATTCTTTGCCCAGCCTCATCTGAATTGCCCCAGGTGGGTCCTTATGCAATACCTTGGAGCAATTACAATCAACTCCCTCACAACAGAGGGTAAGCACATTGACTCCCAGACAATGGTGAGATTTAAAAGGAAAGGTCTCAGTTTTGGCACCTGCGAAGAAACTGAACAGCAGCAGAAGGCACCCCAACTAGAAAAAATTTTAATATATTCCAAGAGTATCTAATAATATGGTCATTATTTGTCTTCAGAAAAAGAGAAAATACAAGCAAAATATAAGGGAATGATATATAAACAAAAGCAATTTCAGTAGGAGCAGCTGAATAAACTATTAGCTTGAAGAGAAAGGATCAATATGAGACCACTGTATTCTTTTATTATATAAATTATATATAGCCATGAAACATACATGAATAGAATCTTGACTGTATTGATCTTTATTATTTTTAAAAATTATTCAAATTTTCCAGAGCTGTGGTTAAAACAACAAGGACTTTGGCCACCCAAACTAAGATTTGTTTATTACTCTGATATTCCAAAATATCATAAAAAGGTGCCATTTGTGGCAATATTTTAATGCCAATCTTATTTATCTTAAAGACCTAGAAAACAGCAATTACTATTAGTGAATATTTATTGAATATGAAGTAAATGTATAGCATTGTATTGAATGCATTACTAATATTGGTAAGTCACAGTTCCAATATTTTCATAGTGTACAAATATTATATATATATTTTCTTTTTTAATAATGATTCTTTTTTTACCTAGACTGAAAAACCTAATTATTCATCAAACACCTTACATGTGTCAAGCACTATGCTAAATACTGAGAGCAATTATCTATCTCCTTGTCTATCTATTTTATAATCCCTGCTCCGAAGATTTCATTCCATTTGATGAAACATTAAGTATGAAAACATGATAAAATAATTCAACGATGTAAGTCAGAAAATAAATATTGATCAGGAGAGTGGTAAAGAACATTTGTGGTCTAAATGCAGAGAAGCAAGAATTTACTGGGGTTGGAGAAAGCTGGGAAAGATGTTGCACTGGGCAAAATTAATAGGGGAATTCATGTATAGGGAGGAAATGATCAGAGTTATTTTTTGGCTAAAATTAATGCAGGGGAAAGTTAGTAACTCAACCATATTTTAAATGATGAAAAGGAACAAAAGAAAAATAGAGTAGAGAGAATAGTGAATGGTTTATTTACATTATGTGGCCCATAAAGTTGAAGTCATCAGTTTATGGGGAGTTTCTCAGGTAGTCTTTCTCAAGAGTCAAGTTTGAAACTACATATATCGGGAGGGAGATGACTGAAATTTTTGCCTTATAGTGGGATCCCAACTTATGATAATGACATTAAAATGAGAACCAACAGACGCAAATGACACAAACTGTAATGAGAAGTAGAGACATGCATGATCTAGTTATCTCCACATTGGTCCAGGGAAGAGTTGAGCCCATAATGGGTCAGATCATGTCTATGAGACAAAATGAAACGAAGAAATAATGTATAAAGCAAGAAAAATATAATTGAGACAATTAGATGTGATCTTTTTATGACACCAATTGAGGGTTGCTTTATCACAGATACTTTTACCAAATTAATTAGCTGAACCTAATGCAAAATATGGTGACAAAGACAACTCAGATTTACCTTAATCAGGAATATGAGGTAGTAATTAATGTCGGAGTTAAACTAAGGCTGAGTGTAAAGGTAAAATTCCCAGGGAAGGTGGGTATTGGATTTTAGGAATGCAAAAAACAGGGAAAGAGAAAGATTGGAGGCAAGTTTTGGTTTCTTGCAGTAGGCCCTTTGAAAATTGAGAAATCTGAAAATAATTAAAAACCAACGGATTTTAATCACCATGAGGGTAAAAATTCTCTCATTCACCAGTGTATTCCTAACACAGAACATGTTATCTGACACTCTCTAAACATTCCGTGAAAGACTGATTGATTGCACATTCTAAACTACTGTATCAGTATCTCCAACCTTTAAGCATGACCCAGAGATGGTAATAAGCGGTAAAGGTAACTGGTTGCAATTACTACCTCAGTCCAGGCCTAACCCACAGCAGAGCTCTGAATAACAAGCGAACATCAAAAAATGACCCTGTTCTGACATGTTTTATACTTGTCTAAATTAAAGTTCAAATATGATATTTCTAACCTTGGTTACAATCTCAGAATAATGCATTTCATAAGTAGCAATAGGTGTTTAAAAAAGAGGCATTTATGATGCAAGAAAAAGGGCAATATTGCTTCAAGAATCAGTCAGTGGTACCTTCTTAATGAGAGGATTTATACTCCATTGTTTTCAGTTTAAATGTCAATGCGTATACATATAAACATTTGGAAAAACAGGTTTCAGTAGATCATGCTATGTAAAGGTCATACAGACCTTGCAAATATTGCTGCATCTCTAACTCATCTAATCCATTTCTTGAGTTTAAATATCAAATTATATCCCTTTCTGTCACCCAGAATTGTGAACTTCTGATACTCAGTGGATCCTAAAATTTCCACATTCCGATATTTTTAAGAGCCCATATGAAACCATATGCAATTAGCATATGTTATATTGTGGTATGTTCTGTCAACAACAGCTCTCTGATCAACGATGCACCCTAACTGTTGAATCATCAAAACACCACAGCAGTACAACTTCAGTTCTGCATAATATGAAGTAATATGCATGCCTGCCCTCTATAAATATGAGAGGCAATTTGTTTGGCTCCACATTTTATTTTGCTTTCAGGATTACACTACTCACTAACTTCAACAAAAGCAATATAGTGAGAAATATTGCCTCACAATACCACAGCTCTGTCCATCAATATCAAAAATTCTCAATCTTAACACCAGTGCCAGAAGATGAATTGCATTATGGTAATTCAGTAATCATATACAGATTCACATATTCAAGTGTACTTAAGAGAATACAAAACAAACACAAGTTAGATAAGCAATCAGATTACTGAAGTTTTTGTCGATGATGTTAAAGAGTATGTTAGAAATCATCTAATACAATCTAACCATTAATGAAAACAGTGGAAGCTCAGAATGTATCTGATTAGCTCAAGGTCACACAGGTAGTTGGTACATCCTAGAGAATTCTCTATTCACATTTCTTAATGACATACCCTTACTATTATACTGTATATGTCATGCTGATATTAACTACCACCAAATCAGCACTAATTTTCACTTGATAGCTTTAAAAGGCCTAAACTGAAAATATTTTGAAAGCTCACCTTGCTGGAGTAGTGAGAGATGAGGTGGGATCCAAGGTAGCCTGAAGCATCAGAGTCTGAACTAGATAACATGCATGTGAAATTTATGAACAAAAGAAGAGGTCAGAAAAATAGGTTTTTAGCAAGGATAGGTTGTTATGAATTTACAGGATATGACATCGGGGGGTCCAAATTAGAGAACTGCCTGTAGAAATTCAGTAGTAGAGATAAGGCTCTGTGATTTCTTGAGGTTTGAAAACCTTCTGAGGTTTTCAAAAGAAGTGACTCATCAACTATTATATCAATACTGAATTATACCTTTAAAATATTTTTAGTACTAGTAGTCAAAATTTGGGGTTTACTTAGTACAAACTGTGTTTCAAAGACCACTAATGTAATCTGGTATAACTGAGGAGCCCATAACTGAGGTTCCATCCAGACTGGCATGTGTTTTATCAGTACATCTGTCAACTCCAGGAAGATTTGAAGGCTTTGGAATTTTGTTAAAACTCTTCTTACCATTATCCTAAGAATGTTGCCTTCATAGCAAAGAAGCCAATACTGGGGCTGAGTTCTGAGCAGTGGGCTGGCCCCTGCCCTGGGCAATGAATTCACTGAATGAACTCAAGTGTCTCCTTTTACAGCTCTGACTCACCACAGGTTTGTGCTTTCCTACACAATGGAACTGGAGCAGGCTTTTCTTTCATTTGTTTTTGTTTTCTAAGCAAAGCAGTTTCCCATCCTTTCCTGAATATAAAATTCATGGTGAATGGAGTTGTATAAGTTACATGGTAGGACTAAATCCATATATTGGACAGCCTAGTAAACGTTATTCTTACATGCATTCAAAAATAAACATTTCTAAAACGACACTTGCTCATATGAAACATCTAAAATTAGCAATGCATACTGGTGAAGAGTCCAGCTTTGAAAGCGGACAGCCTGGGTTTAAACTCCAGCTCTACCAGTGACTAGTTGAGTCATCTGGGTACTTTACTTAAGCTCTATGAACTTCAGCTCTTCTCATCGGAAAAATGGACTAAGTGTGAGGTTGATGCAAGGAATAAGTGAATTAGTATTAAGCACAATTCTGGATTTATTAAATGTCAGCCATTATTTATATATTTAAAATAATGTAGTAAGCCAGAAAGAGAAAAACAAATATCGTATATTAACGCATATACGTGGAACCTAGAAAAATGGTACAGATGAACCGGTTTGCAGGGCAGAAATAGAGACACAGATGTAGAGAACAAACGTATGGACACCAAGGGGGTAAACTGGCGGGCGGGGCGGTGATGGTGTGAACAACTGGGAGATTGGGATTGACATATACACACTAACATGTATAAAATGGATAACTAATAAGAACCTGCTGTAAAAAAAAATTAATTAAATTAAATTAAAAACAATAAAAGAAAATAATGTATATCCATGTACCACCAAAAATCCTTTCTGGGACAAACTGAGACATAGTATAATTAAGTGTCAACACCTATGGTACTTGCAATTGATGCTAAAGGCGGCCAGAAAGAGGAGAGATCAATGTTGGCATTTTAGCATTTAGAAAGTATTTTTCAAAGAAAAGTGGGGCTGTGCTGGGCTGTGGAAGTTGAACAAACATTGAACGAAATGAGAAACATTCTGACGGTAAATAAAACAGGACGAGAAGTAACTATGAAAATGAGCAAGACAGACTAAGTGTTTGCCTCCTACAAACCTGGGAATATATTAAAATAATCATGTATCAGTGGAAAAGCATATGGCATGCACTTCATAAATATATATGCTATATGTGCATGCATGCATCTATATGCATATAGAGCATTTTCAGGAAATTCCTGTTTTTACATTTATGCATGCAACTCATTTGTGTGTGTATATGTATAACTATATTCAATTTTATCACGTTACTACATGTCAGCAAAATCACAATCAAGACAGTAAAATGTACCTTCACCATAAGGCTACCTTGTGTTACCCATTTATAGCCACACCTACCACCTACACCCATCTCTATAGTTGACAATCACTAATCCTTTTCCCATGTCTATAATTATGTTACTTCACAAATCTTATATAAAAGGAAACATTCACTATGCATCCAATCGAGATCCGCATTTTTCATTCAGCATAAATTCCATGAATACTATCCAAGTTTTTGCATGTATCAATCATTCATTCGTTTTTATTGCTGGGTAGTGTTTCATGGTACAGATGTACCACAGTTGTTTTCTTTTTAACCAATCACATATGGAAGGATATGTGGATAGTTTCCAGTGTTTGGCTATTATAAATAAGGCTGCTATGAATATTTGTGTACAAGCTTCTACATGAAAACAAGTTTTCATTTCTTTGGGGTGACTAAGGATGCAATTGCTGAGTCATATGGTAAGTCCATTTTTGGTTTAAAATGAACTGCCTATTTTCCAGGATGGCTATACTATTTTATACTCCCAGCAGCAATGTATGACTTACCCAGTTTTTCTGCTTCCTCATCAGTATTTTTATCTATTTTCTTATTGTAATCATTTTACAGGTATGTAATGACATCTCACTGTGGTTTTAATTTTCATTTCTATAATGGCTATTGAACACCTCTCCGTGCACTTATGTACCAGCAATATATTGTTAACTAGTGAAATGTTTGGGCCTGTCTTTTGTTCATTTTCTTATTGGATTACTTTTTATTTTTTAATGTTTAGAGAGTACTTTATATATTCTAAACACTAGTCCTTGGTCAGATAAGTGGTTTGCACATATTTTCTCCTCGTCTATAGCTTGCATTTCATCTTCTTGTTTTGCTGAGTAAAAGTTTTTAAATTTAATGAGATCCAATTTATCAAATTTTCCCTTTATTGATCATGCCTTGGTGTCAAGACTAAAAGCACTTTGCTTAGCCCTAATCTCAGTATTTTCTTTTTTTTCTGTAAGTTTTATAGCTTTATATGTTACATTTCAGCCTCTGAGGTTTAGGTTGAGGTACGTTTTTTGTCTGTTTGTATTTTGCTTTGTTTTGTTTTTGGCCTGTGGATACCCAACTGCTATGACACCATTTATTGAAAAGGCTCTATTCTCCTTCACTGGATTACTCCTTTGTAGAAAAATAAATAAATTTGGCATATTTGTGTGGATATATTTCTGAGTTCCCTATTCTATTTTACTGACTTATACATCTGTCCACCACCAGTAGCATTATGTACCAGTAGCATTATGTACCAGTAGCATTACTATTGGCACATAATAAGCCTAAACATCATTAAGAGTGATTCCTCCAATTTATTCTTCTTTTACAAAATTGTTTTTGCTATTCTAGGTCCTTTATCATTCCATGTAAGTTTTAGAATAAGCTTGGGTGTGCATATAAAAACATTGCTGAGATTTTGATAAGAATTAAATAATAAATATACATCAATTTAGGGGAAATTGACATCTTTACTATATTGGGTCTTGTAATTCATGAACATGATGTCTCTCCATATATTTAGTTCTTCTTGATTTATTTCAATAGCCCTTAGTAACTTTCATCATACAGATTCTGCACATGTTTTGTTAGTTTTATACATGAGTATTTCATTTTCTTTGGAAAAACTGTAAACGGTATTACATTTTTATATCTTGGTTTCAACTTGTTCATTGTCACTATATAGAAATGCAATTGATCTCTGCATGTTTATCTTGTACTGTAAAACCTTACTAAACTTGTTATAGGACTTTTTTTGGGTATAATCCTTAGGATGTTTATATATATACAGTACATCATTTCTTCTGCAAATAGAGATTTCTTTTGCTCTTTTCCAAAATGTATACCTTTTAGTTTTTCTTCCCTTATTGCAGTTGCTAAACTTCCAGTACAATGTTGAATGAGAGTAGTGAGACCAGAGACACTAGGCTCTTCCTGACTTTGGAGGCAAAGCATTCAGTCTTATCCTATTAAGAACGATGTTAGCTATAGATTTTTGGTAAAAGCCCTTCATGTGGTTGAGGAATTTTCCCCCCCATTCCTAGTGTAATAAGAGTTTTATTATGAATGGATATTGAATTTTGTCATGTTTGTGTCAACTCATATCATCACGTATTTTTTCTTGTGTAGACTGTGTATATATATGGTGGATTACACTAATTTTGGGACACTGAAGCAGTTGTATATGCCCCAAATAAATTGCACTTGGTCATGCTGTATAATCCTTTTTTACACTGTTGGATTACATTTGCAATTATATCATGGAGGGCTCTTGTGCCTAAGTTCATGAAAGATATTGGTCTGTGATTTTATTTTTTGAGGTACTGACTTATTTGGTTTGGGTATCAAGGTAATACCAGCCTCATAAAATGAGTTTGGAAGTATTCTTCCTCTTCTCTTTTCTGGAAAACATTGTACAAAATAGGTGGTAGTTCTTTAATGTTTGGTAGAATTCTCCAATGAAACCCTCTCGACCTCAATATTTTTCAAGAGCTTTTAAATTATGAATTTGAATTCTTCAACAGTAATTGGACTATTCAGATGATTTATTTCATTTCTATTGAATTTTGGTAGTTTGTGGTTTTTGATGAATTGTTCCATTTTTGAAGTTGTCACATTTATGAATGCAAAGCTGTTGATAGTATTTCCTTATCATCTTTTTCATATTTGCAATATGTGTAGTAATAACCCCTATTTAATTCCTTCCATTGGTAATTTGTGTGTTTTTATTTTTGCCAGTCTTCCTAGAGGTATGTCAATTTTAATAATTTCTCTGAAAAACTAGCTTTTCGTTTCACTGATTTTTCTATACTGTGTCGCTATTTGCAATGCATTAATTTCTGCTCTAATGTTTATCATTTCCTTCCTTTTCCTTATTTTGGGTTTAATTTGTTTTTTCTAGTTTCTTGAAATAAGAACTTGTATATATATTTTCAAGCCATCACAAGAGAATTTGTTTTTCAGTAAATTGCTCAACATTTTAAAAAATCCTTTATATAAAACATGCCAATTAAAAATACTTTATCTCCTTTATTATTTTCTTTCTTAACTGAGGTATAGTTGATGTACAAAATTATATAAGTTTCAGGTGTACAACACAGTGATTCACAATTTTAAAGGTTATATTCCATTTATAGTTAAAAAAATATTGGCTATAGTCCCTGAGCTGTTCAGTGTATCATGTACCTTATTTTATACAGAGTAGTTTCTACCTCTTAATTCCCTACCCCTATCTTGCCCCTCCCCACTGCCCTCCCCCCACTGGTTACCACTAGTTTAAGAACTTACATTATTGTTTTGAGATCTGTCTTCCTTTGAAACTTAAGAAATTACTGCTCCAAGTTTCCTTCGCATTGCTTTAGCTGCACCTTACATTTTTTGACATTTTATTTTTATTTTCACTCAGTTCTATTTTTTGTTTCCCTTATGAATTCTTCTTTTACTCATGGGTTATTTAGAAATGCATTATTTAATCTCACCATGTTTAGAGATTTTTTTTTCTTTCTGCTACCCCTTTCTACTTTGACCCCATGATGTTCAGAAAACATACTCCATATGATTTCAATTTTTAAAAATTTACTGAACTTTCTTTTATGATCCAGCATATGGCCCAGCTTGGTAAATGCTCCATGAATGCTTGAAAAAGAATCTGTACTTGACTGTTGTTGCATAGAGGATTTCTAATAAGTCAATTATATCCTGTTTGGTTATTGTGTCATTCCGATCATCTATATCCTTCTAAATTTCTGTCAAGTATACCCATCTCTTGCTGACAGCGGGGTGTTGCAATCCTCAACTATAATTGTAGATTTATCTATTTCTATTTTCAGCTCTAACTTCTTTTGTCTCATATATTTTGAGGCTCTATGTTCGATGCATACACATTTAGGATCAGTATGTCTTTCTGTTGGATTGATTCCTTTATAAGTATGTAATGTTCCTTTTTGTCTGTAGTAATTTTCTTTTCTCTGAACTATACTTTATCTGACATTAACATAAACACTCCTGCTTTTTAAAATTAATGTTTGCATAGTATATATTTTCCATCCCTTTACTTTAAACCTACCTATGTCATTGAATTTCAAATAAGTTTCTTCTTAATGGTATACAGTTGGATCATTTTCTCTATCTATTCTGTCAATTTTTGTCTTTTGTTATATTTAGACCATTTATATTTAAATATATTATTGAAACATTAAATCTCAAGTCTGGCATTTTATTATTTATTTTCTGTTTGTTTCTTCTAGTTCTTTCCTCTTTCTCTTTTTTTGCCTTCCTATTGCTTACCTGAATATTTTTTTAAGATACCATTGTGTTTTCTTTATAGTGCTTTTGAGTCTTTTACTTTGAATATATTTCTAAGTAGCTGCACTGAGTACTACAATATCCCACTTAACTTGTGCTAACATTATTACCTCTGAGTGAAGTATTAAATCCATACTTCCATTTAGCTTTAACTTCCCCATTTAAAAAAGTCATTTTCTTGTTTACTATATTCTGTTATAATTTGAATTTCAATCATCAAATATTATTTATAAAACTCATGAGGAGAATAATAATCTATTTTATCTACCCATATTTATGCCTTTTCTGTTGTTCCTCCTTCCCCTCATACTTAAAGATTTTTTTCTTTTATCATTTCCTTTGTGTTTGAAGAACTTGCTTTAAGCAATCTTTAAGAGTAGTTTTGCTCGTGACAAATCCTTTTAGTTTTCCTTCATTTGAGAATAACTTTATTTGCCCTGCATTCCTGAAGCAGTTTTGCCAGACCTTTTGAGCACCTGAAAAATGTTCCATTTTCTCCTGGCCTCCATGTTTCAAAAGATAAATCACTGTCATTCAAATTGATGTTTCACTATATGTAATGTGTCATTTCTCTGGCTGCTTTTACGATTTTGTCTTTGTCTTTAGTTTTTGTAACTATAATTATGAAAATGAATTTGGGCATATTCTGTTTTGGGTTTACTCAGCTTGATTATTATATAGGTTTGTGCCTTTTACCAAATTTGTGAAATTTTCAGCCATTATTTTTGGTAAAATTCTTTCAGTTCCACTCACTTTCTACTCTCCTTCTGGGATTCCCATGATGCAAGTGATGGATCTTTTGCTATTGCCCCAAAGGTTCTTGAAGTTCTGTTCTTTATTGCTATTATTATTATTCTATATTCTCTCTGTTGTTCAGAGTAGGTAAATTTTACTGATATGTCTTCAAGTCCACTGATTTTATTCCCTGTTATCTCTACTCTACTACTGAATCCATACAGCAAGTTTTCTTTTCTTATTGTGGCTACTGAATTTTTCAGTTTTATACATTCGATATTTTTTATAACAAAGATTTGCAGAGATTTTATTCTTTCATTTGTTTTGAGAGAAGTTGTATTTGAATGTTTAAGGAGTTTTATGACTCCTGCTTTAAATTCCTTGTCAGATGATTTCAACATCTAATCCATCTCAGTAATGACATTAGTAGATGTCTTTCTTCATTCTAGTTGTATTCTTGTTTCTAAGTGTGATGAGTGAGTTCTGATGGTGCCCTGGGCATTTTGTGTATTATGTATGGAGACTGTGGATCCTATTATAACCTTTTATTTCAGCAGGCATTCACCTAATGTAGTTTTGGTACGCAAGTCCCAGTCTACTTTTTATGGTTCCAAGGACAGTTCTATATTCAGAAACTTTGTGGTGCTATTTCGACTTGCTTGGTTAAATGGTGACATTGAGGTTCCCAGTGGTCCCTAATGGTACTGCCTGAGGAGGCAGAAGGACTTCCCCAGGCTGAGGCACCTAGTGCCTCTAGGTGGAGTAGGGGTGTCTCAGGCTCAGGAAGAAAAAGGGTTTCCCAGGCTGAGATGCTTCTTGTGGCAGAATCACTAAACTGGTGAATCACTCCAGCTGCTGCAATGTCTCTAGGTAGGAGAGGGGAATCTCAGGGTCACCAGGCCAGAAAGACTTCCTTGGCCAAATACCTCTTGTGGTAGATAGGCCTACAAGTGCCCCATGGTTGCCCAGGTACCTCTGGGTATGGGAGCGAAGTTCCAGGCCCAAAGGGACAAAGAAGCTTCCTGGGCCTGGATGCTTGTTGTGGCTGTGTCTTTCTTGTCATTTCTGCCAACCCATGCTGATTTCTCCCTGTGGGAAAAGGGAGTCTCAGGCCTGTAGATTTCCATGGGCAGGATAATTGTTCCTGGCTGAGCACTTGTTGTGGGGGCATTGCGCTACCAGTATCTTGGGGCTACCCCAGTATCCCTGTGTGCGAAAGGGCAGCCTCAGCCCATAGGAACATACAGGTTTCCTGGACCAGGCCACTTGTGATGGGATCCCTTGACTTGGTGCTATGTAGCCACCTAAGTATTTCTTGCAGTGTGTCTCAGGCCTATAGGCACAAAGCTTTCCCAGATTAGGTCACTTGTTAAAGCAAGGTTCCTCTAACTGGTGAGGCCAGCTGTGTCCATATCTTTTAGCAGAGGATGGTAGTATTAAGTCTAGGGGAAAGAGAAGCCCTTCCCCCTGGCTGCTTATTGCTAGTACGGCTCCTGTTCAATATACTTTTGCAGTTGTACTTGGCTTATCTGGTATAGCCAGAGGAACTCCTATTCAATCCAGGGGAGCAATGAGCCCACCTGGGCTGCTTTCTGCTACCAGTTGGGGGTTTCGGATGTGCTAGACATGGGTCACCTTCTTTTGTTGGATAGAAGTACATAGGAGAACTTGCTGCTGTTCGTCTTCCTCCAGTCCTGGCATCTCAAATCAGTTTGCTTTCTTCTGACCATCTTTCACAGATCTCTTTTGATTGATTCTTGTGTTATCTCTAGCGTTTATTGTTGTATTTAGCTGGGAAGGTCAGGGAAAAATGAGTCTATGCCATCTTGTCTGAACTGAAAGTCTCAATCTTGTTTGAATATATTTTAATGGGTTATTCAGATAACAGTGTATTTAAAATACACACAACCTTAAAAAAAAAAGATGTTACAAGACCCAAATCTGCATTCAATTATACTATGCTGTGTGCAGGGTAGCTGTTGACTGCTCCAGTTATAAGTAAATGGCAGCCTTTGAAGTTAACAACAAATAAAGCATCAACTATACCATGTGATGAGTAGAACAAATGCATTTGGTATGTTTTTTTTCAGTATATATTTAGCATTTGTGTTAGTAACCTAAACAAAAATAAAGCCAGCAATAAAATCATCTCAGTTCACCGAAATATGTGAAACTTGAAACCTGAATATGTAGATTCATTTTCCTCTGTTTAATTTTATGAAAACAACTGTTAAAACTATGCAAACAAAAAATCCCCACCGGCCTGAAGTTGTTGACTAGTCTACGGCATACATGTGTGTGTTTACACATTTATTAATCATAAACATGTCTAGTTTGAACAAGTTAGGTAGTATAATATGCAGCTACCACACTGTCTAATAGTTTGTATAAGTGTTTTAGTCAAGGTCAAACCTGCCTATTAAAAAGGAACTCAAACCTTTATTCAAGTACGTTTGGTTTGAATATAAACATACAACAATCAATTTTTTCAATAATTAGAATTTTCTTACTAAAGGAAATAAAAATATATAGCAAATAACTCATGAACTTTAGGAGGCTTTATTTTCCAAATTCCTCCCAATTAAATGTAGGACAAAAATATTTTTTAAAGTTTTAACATAACTGAATACAAAGTAATTTTTGCTGAACCACTTCTATTTTTTGTGTTCGGTATTTTATTCAAAGCTTTCTATTATGGTTTACACACTTTTGTAATTATGCTGCAATATTTTTATTTACTATTAATACCTTCTTCAATTCAGGCTCAATTTTTTTTAGCCATTCTCCCCATCCCCTAAATCACAGACCCTTTCATATTAATTTTGGTTTTCTGTTTCATGTCACTGTGTAAAAAACTCAAAAACCAAAACTTTCGTGATCATCCTTTTTTTTCTCTCTTTTTTTTGCCTTAATGCCTAACACAGAGCATAGCACATACAAGTTCCCAATAGATTATTGTTAAATGTATTTGTATTTGACAAGAAAAAAGGGTAAGTAAAAATAAAATTATGAGAGATGAGCGGTTTTTTCCTTTGAGAAACATAGTTTAAATTCAGTGAGGGGTATTAACGATGCTGACTAAATGACTTCCTATTTCACTGAAGTGTTTAATAAGGCCTTTAAAAAAGCACTTCATCACATCCTGCTCTTCAAAGCAACATTTGGGACTCTTTTTGGTTCCTAATAAGTGATAAATAACAACAGGATTTTTGGCTTGCAAAAGGACCTAAAAAGGAGAGTTGGCTAAGCTATTAATAGATGTTCTTTATAACTGGGCTGATTTAATTTTATTTTATTTTATTATATCTACAATTTCCACAGATATATTGTCAATTGCCTTCTTTCTTAACTTATGAAGTATATTCTTTAAAAAGGAAGCCACATACAAAACCTTTAATGATGTAACATAATGGACCAGTCATTTGTCTTCTTATCTCTTTATTAAAACCAGAGTTTTCAAAGAGTTTAAATTACTCCTTACTTTTTGTGTGTTATAATGTTGGGAAGAGACAAAAGATAGATTTCATGTTTTAACACTAAGTACTGATACATTCCTAATTCAGTTACATCATAAGTGAAAGAAAAAAATGTACGTGAAGCCTTTAAAACACATTTTCACTTCCACAGATTTTGGAAATCAGAGGATCAAAGAAAAAAACTCAGAATTCTGTCAAAATAGAACATGGAACATGGAACACACCAAATAAGAGAGATATTTGGGAAGGCCTTCCCAGCCCACAATCTTTCTCCCTTTTCTGAGAACTGTTAGCCTCTCCTTCCAACAAACCCACAAGCATAGTTCCCTGGTGCCATGTTCACACCATGTGACACTGTCTCCCAGGCAAGGCTGAAGGGACCAAGATTATTGACACGTGACTCAAATTGGAACACACATGTGCTCTTCCTGGAGTATTTTACCCGAGACTCATAAAATGAAAACGTGGGTACTTAGTCATCTTCAAAAGCTCACAACTAGGGGAAAGGCCCATGTCTCCACCATTGCTATAGCCTGATCATTCAATTTTCCTTAGATTCTACTATGACAGAAACCACAATACACACACACATACACAGCTTGAATACTGAACTGTATTTCATTTGGGTTTCTATCTCTTGCAAAGAACATACATTATTAATATTCACAACATGGCTTGAAAATTGGGTACATTTCAGAAAGAAAAGATGATACTAATTGAGAGACTGAAGTAAACAAGGAACAAGGATATTTTCAACAACATATTACCATGCTGTAGATATAATTTTTTCCAGAAGCCTGAGAGCATGTCAGTATTGTGTTTCGTATATAACTCTAAAAAAGGAATGTATAGGACGGAACACTGTAATATTCCTCTGAATTATACTTTTATATCAATAAGAGCCTCTATACACTTACATCAATGGACAGATGATCCAGACAGAAAATTAATAAGGAAACTCAAGCTTTAAATGACACAATAGACCAGATACATTTAACTGATATTCATAGGACATTCCATCAGAAAACAGCAGATTACACTTTCTCCTCAAGTGCACATGGAACACTCTCCAGGATAGATCACATCTTGGGTCACAAATCAAGCTTTGGTAAATTTAAGAAAAATGAAATCATATCAACCATCTTTTCCAACCACAACGCTATGAGAACAGAAATCAATTAAAGTAAAATAAACGTAAAAAACACAAACACATGGAAGCTAAACAATACATTACTAAATAACCAAGAGATCACTGAAGAAATCAAAGAGGAAATCAAAAAATACCTAGAGACAAATGACAACGAAAACACAACGATCCAAAACCTATGGGGTGCAGCAAAAGCAGTTCTAAGAGGGAAGTTTATAGCAATACAAGCCTACCTCAAGAAACAAGAAAAATTTCAAATAAACAACTTAACCTTACACCTAAAGGAACTAGAGAAAGAAGAACAAACAAAACCCAAAGTTAGCAGAAGGAAAGAAAACATAAAGATCATAGCGGAAGTAAATGAAATTAGAAACAAAGAAAACAATAGCAAAGATCAATAAAATTAAAAGCTGGTTCTTCGAGAAGATAAACAAAATTGATAAACCTTTAGCCAGACTCATCAAAAAAAAGAGGGAGAGGACTCAAATCAATAAAATAAGAAATGAAAAAGGAGAAGTTACAACAGACACCGTAGAAATACAAAGAATCCTAAGAGACTCCTACAAGCAACTCTAGGCCAATAAAATGGACAACCTGGAAGAAATGGACAAATTCTTAGAAAGGTATAACCTTCCAAGACTGAACCAAGAAGAAACAGAAAATGTGAACAGACCAATCACAAGTAAGGAAATTGAAACTGTGATTAAAAATCTTCCAACAAACAAAAGTCCAGGACCAGATGGCTTCACAGGTGAATTCTATCAAATATTTAGAGAAGAGATAAGACCCATCCTTCTCAAATTCTTCCCAAAAAATTGCAGAGGGAGGAACACTCCCAAACGCATTCTACGAGGCCACTATCACCCTGACACCAAAACCAGAAAAAGATACTACAAAAAAAGAAAATTACAGGTCAATATCACTGATGAATATAGATGCAAAAATCCTCAAAAAAATGCTAGCAAACAGAATCCAACAGCATATTAAAAGGATCAAACACCATGATCAAGTGGGATTTATCCCAGGGATGCAAGGATTCTTCAATATATGCAAATCAATCCATGTGATACACCATATTAACAAATTGAAAAATAAAAAGCATATGATCACCTCAACAGATGCAGAAAAAGCTTTTAACAAAATTCAACACCCATTTATGATTAAAAAACTCTCCAGAACGTGGGCACAGAGGGAACCTACCTCAACATAATAAAGGCCATATATGACAAACCCACAGCAAACATCATTCTCAATGGTGAAAAACTGAAAGCATTTCCTCTAAGATCAGGAAAAAGACAACGATGTCCACTCTCACCACTATTACTCAACATAGTTTTGGAAGCCCTAGCCATGGAAATCAGAGAAGAAAAAAGAAATAAAAGGAATCCAAATTGGAGAAGAAGTAAAACTGTCACTGTTTGCAGATGACATGATACTATACATAGAGAATCCTAAAGATGCCAACAGAAAACTACTAGAGCTAATTAATGAATTTGGTAAAGTTGCAGGATACAAAATTAATGCACAGAAATCTCTTGCATTCCTATACACTAACAACAAAAAATCAGAAAGAGAAGTTAAGGAAACAATCTCATCCACCACTGCAACAAAAAGAATAAAATACCTAGGAATAAACCTACCTAAGGAGGTAAAAGACCTGTACTCAATAAACTATAAGACACTGATTAAAGAAATCAAAGATGACACAAACAGGTGGAGAGATATACCATGTTCTTGGATTGGAAGAATCAATATTGTGAAAATGACTATCTTACCCAAAGCAATCTACAGATTCAATGCAATCCCTATCAAAATACCAATGGCATTTTTTTTTCTTTTTTTTTTTTACAAAACTAGAACAAAAAATCTTAAAATTTGTATGGAGACACAAAAGACCCCGAATAGCCAAAGCAATCTTGAGGGAAACAAACGGAGCTGGAGGAATCAGACTCCCTGACTTCAGACTATACTACAAAGCTGCAGTGATCAAGACAATATGGTACTGGCACAAAAACAGAAATACAGATCAATGGACCAGGATAGAAAGCCCAGAGATAAACCCATGTACCTATGGTCAATTAACCTATGACAAAGGACGCAAGGATATACAATGGAGAAAAGACAGTCTCTTCAATAAGTGGTGCTGGGAAACCTGGACAGTTACATGCAATGGAATGAAATTAGAACACTTCCTAACACCATTCACAAAAAAATATTCAAAATGGATTAAATACCTAAATGTAAGACTAGACACTATAAACTCTTAGAGGAAAACATAGGAAGAACACTCTTTGACATAAATCACAACAAGATCTTTTTTGACCAACCTCCTAGAGTAATGGAAATAAAACCAAAAATAAACAAATGGGACCTAATGAAACTTAAAAGCTTTTGCACAGCAAAGGAAACTATAAACAAGATGAAAAGACAACCCTCAGAATGGGAGAAAATATTTGCAAACGAATCAATGGACAAAGGATTAATCTCCAAAATATATAAACAGCCCATGCAGCTCGATATCAAAAAAACAAACAACCCAATCAAAAAATGGGCAGAATACCTAGGCATTTCTCCAAAGAAGACATACAGATGGACAAGAGGCACATGAAAAGCTGCTCAACATCACTAATTGTTAGAGAAATGCAAATCAAAACTACAATGAGGTATCACCTCACACCAGTTAGAATGGGCTTCATCAGAAAATCTACAAACAACAAATGCTGGAGAGGGGGTGGAGAAAAGGGAACCCTCTTGCACTGTTGGTAGGAATGTAAACTGATACAGCCACTATGGAGAACAGTATGGAGGTTCCTTAAAAAACTAAAAATAGAACTACCATATGACCCAGCAATCCCACTACTGGGCATATACCCAGAGAAAACCATAATTCAAAAAGATACATGCACTCCAATGTTCATTGCCTCACTATTTACAATAGCCAGGTCATGGAAGCAACCTAAATGTCCAGCGACAGATGAATGGATAAAGATGTGGTACATATATACAACGGAATATTACTCAGGCATAAAAAGGAATGAAATTGGGTCATTTGTAGACGTGGATGGACCTAGAGACCGTCATACAGAGTGATGTAAGTCAGAAAGAGAAAAATAAATATCGTATATTAATGCATATATGTGGAATCTAAAAAAATGGTACAGATGAACTGGTTTGCAAGGCAGAGATAGAGACACAGATGTAGAGAACAAACGTGTGGACACCAAAGGGGGAAGTGGGGGAGGGATGGTGGTGGTGGGATGAATTGGGAGATTGGGATTGACATATATACACTAATATGTATAAAATAGATAACTAATAAAATCTGCTATATAAAAAAAATAAAATTAAAAAGTTTGAATAATCTTAGGAAAAAAAGAGCTTCTACAAAAATTCTACCCTTTCTACATAAAAATATACAAAATGTAGAAGTCATATGTAATTTTGTTTATCAATTTAAAACTAAATTAACTGATATAAAACAAGTTCAATTTACTCAATTTGTTCATTATGCCTTTTGAGAATGATAAAATTAGGTACAGAAGCCCAGAGAATTATACAAGCACATATGTACACATCTACAAGAAATCCTAATTACTAATAATCTGTTCTAATTCAGTGTTCATAATCTAACCATAAAAGAAAGCAATACAGATACGTTTGAAGATAGTTTTGCTCCCTTATCACTAGGCCTATTCTCCTGTTCTGCTCTTCATAGGTGGCTACCATACATGAGTTTTTTGTTCATCACTTCAGCCCAACTGTTTTATTTTCACACACATTTCTATATCCATAAACAGTGTGTGTCCGTGTGTGTCTATGAGATCTTTACAAATCTGCTTAATGGCTAGGTGCCCTTTACTGAGCTAACCAGTTATCCACAAACATCCATGTAGCCCCACTCACACTGTGGTAGCATTGCTGAGAGAGAAGTTGTTCAGCCTTTAACTACATTTCATAGCCCTCCTCCCATCCAGGTGTGGTTATGGGATTAGTTTCTCCCAGTAGAATATGAGTGGAAGTAATTGGTATCAGTTCTGGGTTTGGGATTTTTAAAAAGCTAATGTGTCTTTTCCACTCTCTCTTCCCCATCCACTGGCTGAATGCAGAGGATTCTGAGATCAAAGAGGTGGTGGAGCAACAAGGTGGAAGAAGTCTGGAACCTTGCATCACCATGTACAGGGGAGCCACACGATGACACGGACTGCCATGGACTGAGACAAGAGCAAATAATACATGTCTACTGTGTTAAATCACTGACATTTTGGGTTTGGTTTGTTATAGTAGCTAGCATTAAAACAACTAATACACTACCATATTTCCTATCATTCTAAACCTTTCCTTTTTTCATTGGACATTATGTATTTAGAATATATCATTGTTATGTGCGGACATAATGTTAAGGTTTCTCAAAAGCAGCACAACTGACATTTTGAACTGGAAAATTCTTTGTTGTCAGGGGAGGGGCCTGTCCTTTACACTGTAGAATGTTTACCAGCATCCCTGGCCTCTACCCACTAGATGTCAGTAGAATACCCCCTCCCTAGTCATTACAACAAAAAAAAAGTCTCCAAACATTGCCAAATGTCCCCTGGGAGGCAAGAGCATGCTCAATTGAGAACCATGAATCTGATGCATCATTTTTAGCGACTCAATAGTACTTCATCACACGGATTAAGGATATTTATGATATTTTCACTATTAAAACATTGCTGCAATGAATATCCTTACAACTGATTTGGAGCTACGTTACGCAACTCCTATTTAATTACCTAAGAAGAAGTTCCTTTGCTTCAATACCAATAAAAAGTAAAGCATTATTTAGTTCTGAAAAGTAAGGGACAGTTAAAAATGGGTGAGTAAAATTTAGAGCACAAAGACAGTGCAAAAAAAAAAAAAGCCGAATTCTACAGTGAACATAATCAATTCTTAGTTGTTAATCGAGGTAATGGATGATTTTTTTTTAACATCTTTATTGGAGTATAAATGCTTTACAATGGTGTGTTAGTTTCTCCTGTATAACAAAGTGAATCAGCTATACATATACATATATCCCCATATCTCCTCCCTCTTGTGTCTCCCTCCCACCCTCCCTATCCCACCCCTCTTTTGTGTTTCAAAACACCGAGCTGATCTCCCTGTGCTATGCGGCTGCTTCCCACTAGCTATCTGTTTTACATTTGGTAGCATATATATGTCCATGCCACTCTCTCACTTCATCCCAGCTTACCCTTCCCCCTCCCCGTGATCTCAAGTCCATCCTCTGTGTCTGCATCTTTATTCCTGTCCTGCCTCTAGGTTCTTCAGAACCATTGTTTTTTTTTTGGATTCCATATATATGTGTTAGCATATGGCATTTGTTTTTCTCTTTCTGACTTACTTCACTCTGTAGGACAGACTCTAGGTCCATCCACCTCATTACAAATAACTCAATTTCATTTCTTTTTATGGCTGAGTAATATTCCACTGTATATATGTGCCACATCTTCTTTATCCATTCATCTGTCAATGGACACTTAGGTTGCTTCCATGTCCTGGCTATTGTAAATAGAGCTGCAGTAAACATTGTGGTACATGACACTTTTTGAATTATGGTTTTCTCAGGGTATATTCCCAGTAGTGGGATTGCTGGGTCGTATGGTAGTTCTATTTTTAGTTTTTTGAGGAACCTCCATACTCTTCTGTAATGGATGCTTCTGAGTTAAGAATATCAGCTAAATGGCTCACCACTCACTATCTCATATTCCTCTATGATTCTTACTTTCTCCAAACCAACCTGCTACCATATAATTCGTCTTCACATCCTCAGTGCTCACTACAAAATATACTTTATGTGAGGCTACATTTTTTTCCCACTATAACTGCCACTACCCTGCACAAGCCACTTGCAAAAGTAAAAAGGCCTCCTAAGGAGATATGTGCTTTCTAGACTACCAGAAAGATGAGGAGATGCTTGTCAGCCACTGATGATGATGTGACCTCGCTGGTTCTGATTTTAAGGACCAGACTGTACTTCTTAGAATTAGATAGATGCTGCCTTGGCTCTTACGTGTTATCGGTATCTACTCCACTGAGGGCTCTGATGAGCCACAGGAGTCCATATTGATGAATAGTGTATCGGTCCTTGTCTATGATATTATCTAACAGCTTTTGCAAGTCCTTGGCTAACTTCACTGGAAACTTCATCTAACCTGATTGCACAGTAAGCACAAGTTCTTCCAGACAATCTATACCTGACCTGAAACTCTGCACCTCCTGACCTCTTGCCCTCTCTATGTCCTTTTCATGGCAAACAGCATCAGAGTGGTCCCCTTAAAAGTGTACATCTCGTCATTACATCTTTTCAAATTCTTCAGTGGCTTCCTACTGACCTGGGAATGAAGTTACCACTCTTTCTCAACTCCCAAGTCCCCTGTCAAGCTCTCCTAGTTCATTTTATGGCACTTGGCTCAGGCTACTCTCCCAGCTCCAGATACTGGCCTCTTTCAGTTCTACAAGTTCACCCACTTGCTCAAGCCTGAGGGCCTTTGTATATGGTATTTCTCTGTAGTGAATACCCTCCTCCTTCTTCTCCTCCATTTTTCATAGTTCAGAACTTCTCAGCACGAATGTCATTTTTTCCGAAAGATCATTAGATCATAGAGGGTTGTAAGCACTTCAGTAGTTTGTTGGTTGCATTGTTTCATCCTTATGTATTCGGCAACTATCTTGTATCGTGCCTGGAGCCCCAAAGGGCTCAGGTCACATATGCTCAAACACAAGCATATGTGACCTGAGCTGTAAACAAAATTGCACCCAAAGGCTCACGAGAAAGATGGGACTGGGAGGTTTCCGAGTTTGTGTACTGAAGGTCAAACAAACAAGCATTTAGGCTTGATTCTATTTTGACCAACCAAGTTATTATTTTTATCTTGCAACAACAAAATATAGTTCTTTATTAAAAAGCCTTTACTGTTGCAATTGCTGCAGGAAAAAGAAAAACTTTCTACTGCAAGCGCAAATAAAATTTTCTGGGCCCCAGACTCTCATTTTTTTCCTTGAAAACATTTGTTTTTATTACATGATTTTTAAAAATAATGTATAAATGTTCTTTCACAGAAGAGGCAAAAGCCATGCTGCAATAAATGGGCAGAAATTATGGGCAGCATTTGGAATTTGAGTAATTTTTTTCAAGCCAGATAAAACTCAGAATAAGATATTTTTGGAGGTATCTAATTTAGCTGCACACAAAAGGGCACTGCTTACATTCAATACACTTTTAAATTGTACACATGTTCTGTAACACTTGCAATACTAATTTACATTAAAAAACTATTCTAATTTGGTTAACAGTAAGGAGATTTCTGAGATGGTTTCTCAAGAAAAAGCATGCTTTTCAATATAATAAGTTAAGATGAATTCATAACACCAGATATTTTCCTATCTGTCAATAAACACTCTTTCATTGGAGAACAGTCAGTCAGGGTCTGTATCCCTAAATATAGCATGCCAGATAGTTTTCTATTTCACACCCAAAAGAGTTTCTACGCTATTCTCTATGACAGTTGTTAACAAAAAAATAGTTCACATTAGGCCATTGTTTCCTGGTATGATAGATTTTGGATGTCATCATTTCAGGAATGATTTCTTGAAAAAACAAAACCAAAACCAAAACAAAACCAAAACAAAACCAAAAATGGCTGACTTACAGAGTTAGTGCCACTTTTCTGCAGGAGGAATAATGATTTAAGAGGAAATAATTTTAAAATGAGCTCCATGTACTCCAGACAAATATTTTCTACTACTTACTGAGTAACTCCGCCTTAAATTTGATATGACCAGAATTTTAAAACTCAGTACAGTCTACTTCAAACCTCCTTCTCTGCAGGTGTATCCTACCTTAATAAATGGAACTACCCTTTACTAAACCTCTGCTGCCAGATTCTTCAAGGCATACGAGATTTCTCTCTTTCCCTCTCTGTTGTTTCAATCAAGTCTCAAAATATATAGATTCTACAGCCAAAAAGTCTTTTTTCACCAATGTCCAGTACCTCTATTTTAGTCCATATCACAATACTTTCATGACTAGACAACTATTATGATCTCCTAACTTGTCTCTTTGCATCCTCACTCAGCCTGTTGACTCTCCAAACCCCACACAAGTATCTTCCATTCCCAACCAAGTCCCTTTTCCACATGGGGATCATAATGAGCTCAAAAAGATAAAGATGATCATGTCACTTCACTTGATTAAACTTATCAGTGGTTCCCTATTTTTCTTGGTATAAAATCCAAAATGACAAACACAAGCTATAAGATGCTGCATGAAGTAGTCTCTGTTTACCCTCTAAGACCCATGCAAATCCATTCATCTTTCCACACTCTAATCATACTTGCCTTTAGTTGCTCAAATGTACTTGGCTCCTTTACATCTCAGGTTTTTAATACATGCGCGTTTTATAAACCAGAGAACAGCTTACCGCCACTCCAAAGTAATATAAACTAGAAAAGTTCATGCCATGTCTTTACTGCATGATCAATTTTTATCTGCAAGTGAATTTATAATCACCACAAACTTTGCTATAGGTTAAAGCGTTTGCTTGGTTAATATGATCACAAAATATCGTAATGGTGCAAAAGGGTTAAATTTGATTAAAACACATTGAAGCCTCTCTTATCCTTGAAAAGGGAAAATGCGTCTCAACAAAACAAAGGTTACCTCCTTTCAATATGAAAATGTTTCTTAAACAAGTAGTTTATTTTCAATACATTACTTTGCCATCCATTGTTTTCCCATTAATCCCTATAAATTACCTTCTAGTTATACTAATGTTCATTGTGAGTTAACTAATTGTTTTGTTCCAAATTAAAAAGCTTTTGATTATTATAAAATAATAATTTCATCAGAAAAGTAAAGTAAAAAGAAAAAATTATTCATAATTTTATCATAGAGATACACTCAATTATTTGAACACCATAGCCAAAAGATATTCACATGGAGTGTCTCTATCTCTATCCTACATTCCTCTTCAATACATCTTATCCTAAAAAACATACTATGAACACTGTTGTGTAATTCATTTTCAAAATTCTTCAATAGGTCATAGACACTTTTCTACTTCTATATATAAAAATTCTTCAACATTTTGACTTCAATATTTTGATGGCTGTACAAGTTCCTATTCTATCATTCTGGCATAATTTATTTAAGTATACTTTCATTAGGTAATATTTAGGATGTAACTCATGTACACATCTATGCAAATTTAAGACGTAAGCCCATTTTAAAATGTAATACATACAGTCCACATAATCTCTAGTAAATTTATAAGAATTTACATATTCTTCCAACAAGAGTGGAATGAAACTCCTAATTTCTGCTTCATTTACTCATAGTTGAATGGATAAACAATAGTCTGTAATACTTTTCTCACTGTGAAAACGCCCCAGATGCCCAGTCTCTGTAAGATATTCATTAAAGCCCTCTCCTGACTTCTACCTCTGGGCTAAACATATAATATGAACATATTTTCCTTCCTCCACCCAAAACCAATAATACACAGCACTGCTGACATCAAGTGTGTATCCTAAAGATAGTTACCTGCCAAAACTTTTCTCATTAATGTCTGCATTGATAACTCCATATCCTGGCAGGGAGACAACTGTATTTTAGTATTCAATTGGTAGACAGTTAACACATCATGGGAAGTGAAGTGAAATTATTCAAACAGCACATGGCAGGAAGCTTTGGGGGGAAGAATCACTTGGATTCGTTCCCGGGCTTTTCTTGATCCATTTTGAGGTAAACTTTGTATATGGTATGAGCTAAGTGTCCAACTTCATTCTTATTGCATATGAATCTCCAGTTGTCTATTACCATTTGTTGAAAAGATGATTCTTCTTTCCCATTTTCATAATCTTGGCATCTCTCTCTCCACGTACAAGAGGAAGGATCTTCACTAGGAATCAGGTGATTCAGAACCAGCTATATCTCTACAGCTATGGTCAGGTGGTCATACGGCCACTTCCACCTAGAGTTAACGCTTTTGTCACACTGAGCTAGGGAAAGAGGGGAGTGGGTTGTGACTCAAACGTCATAGACTTTCATTGTGAGACTTAGATTTTCTTTAAGAAATGTTTCTCCATTTGCTGTATGCTGTTAAGACAATTTCCAGAGACTTTCATTCAATTCAATTTCCAGAGACTTCATTACAGTTTTCAACAGTTATGGTTGTTTCACTGGGAAGAGCGTCCATGGAGCTCTTCACACCACACAACATGATTCCAGAAGTGCTTTGGTCTAAGATATTCATGTTTATATTTTACCATGGCTTCTTTTTCTACAGAGCTGTAAAGTGTGAGGCTCTTCGCCACAGCCTTCATGATTGCAGTGGCAGAGTGTATGATGAGGGGCAGAGAGGAAGAAGTAGGGCTGGGACATATATTTGTGTGGGAGGAGAATTTTTTTGTGGATTAACTTAAATTTAACTTGAAAATTTTGAGTCATATAAGTACCATTTACAGGTAAAAAACTTGACAGGTATACTTTGCATTTACAGGCCCTGTTTTCTTATATTTATTTTGAAAAAGTATATATTTAATACTAAATATTGAAATGTTCACTACTAAAAAAACATATTCAGAAAATGTTTCAAAATTTTTATTTCACAGCTGATAGTCTTTTACTTAACATATAGTTTATCTTTGGTGAAACGAAATATTTCAGCCTTGTTAAAAGAAAAAAAAAGAAACAAAGGGTAATAAAGTGCGTTAGTGATTTGAAGATTAGCTCTTATGCCCCTTGGTAATATACTATAGAAATCATTCAGGCAGGGTATATTATTTCAAGTGTACGAACAAAAGGCAAATTCTTTAATTGTTTGGTAAGTTTCTACGTATGAATATTTACTGTAGAAACTCACCAAACATCAAGAATTAAAAGGACATAAGAGAGCACCAAAAAATTTTTGGTTTTGAAAATGAGAAAGCAACAGGGACTTCGAAATTAAAGTGCTGTGCTGGAGCTGGTTTCTACTGCCTCGTGAGAGCTGAGTGTTAAACTGTAAGGAATTCTGCAAGCCTCCAATTAAACACGGTCTTTGTTAACATTAAATTAAATAAACTTACCATTAAATAAATTATACTAAAGAAACGTCAATTAATTAAAAAACTGAACACTTCCTAATGATTTTGCTGCATCTTACTACTATTTATGCTTGTGAGGTTATTTACATCTCTGTATCTGTATGGTGAAAAGGTTATATAATGGTATGTCTCTACACATCTCTTTCCGACTCCATACTCAGCAATATCTTGTTGATGGTGTGAATTTGTATATGACTGAAGTATTTACACTATAGAAATAAGCAACCATTAAAAATCAGAGCTTGCCTTTTTTTTTTTTTTTTAGTGAGCCTGTCATTAAAAATTTACCAGCACACTACACACACAGAGATATAGATATAGGTAGTATAGATATAGATTTACAGGGAGAGATAAATATAAATATTGATACAGATATATAAATTCAGTTAGCTATACCAGCAAGATAAATGAATGAAAACTGGACATTTGCCAGCACCGTAAGAATAAAGAAAATGTGGTATATACATACAATGGAATCTTATTCAGCCACAACAAGAAGGAAATCCTGATATGTATCTCAACATGGATAAACATGGAGGATATTATGCTAAGTGAAATAAGCCAGTTGCAGAAGGGCATATACGTATATGATTATACTTATAGGAGATATTTAAACTAGCCAAACTCACAGACCCAAAAAGTAGAATGGTGGTTGCCAGGAGATAGGGGAGAGAGAAATAGGGAGATGCTGTCCAATGAGTATAAATTGCCAGTTAAGCGAGATGAATAAGTTCTAGAGATGTACTATAAAACACTGTGCTTATAGTTAACAATACTGTGCTGTATCCTTAAAATTTTGTTGAGGGAATCTACCCTTTTATGTTATCTATTCCTACCACAATAAAAAGAAGAGTAATAATAATAAACAAAGCACAAATAAAGTCTCATTTTAAACAAATTTAGAAACAAGCACAGAGAATAACCAGTGAGAACAGTAGTGACATACAATGAACAGACCTACATATATAGCTGGCTACACAGGGCTGTTGTGAAATCAATTTATTGGAAAAATATTCACTAAGTTACTGAATACTTCCTACCACTTTCTGTGCTAAATAGAACAATGAGTAAAAAATAGTCACTACCATTACGAGGTTCAAATTCCACAAATGGACATGGAATTCTATAAACCATATGCCAAGCAATACCCATGAAGGATGAATATTTACTGACAATCTATTGTGTGACAAAACATGATACCAGAAAGTTTATTTGCATTATCCTAGGTAAATTCTCTATGAATTCTGATAGCTAAGCATCATTACCCCATTTTACATATCAGACCTAGAGAAATTAAGTAACATCACAATAAACACAATACTTAGATTCTATGCCCATTCTGCTACTATCTTTTGTCCGTGTCACTTACTCTTTTTCATAACTTTATTAGCTTCTCCCTTTAGTAATGCCTTCTTCTATGAAAGGTATTGCATATAAATTACATTAAAGCAAGGCTATCCCATGTAAACCACCACGATAGCTAATGAAGTAAATATATCATCACAAAATAGGAAAGCTTTTGTAAGTGAAAAAAGATAAAAGAAACAGTATGCTGAAAGCCATGTCTACCTGGATATTAACTAATACATTGTAGTAATGTCTCCTACTTGAAATCACTGCCCAAATGAAGCAAACTGAAGAAAAAAAGGCAGCTTCTTAAATTCAGAAAATAGAGCAGAAAGAGATCTTAGAAAGTGTAACAGTTTTTTTTAAAATGTCAGTTAACTTGCATGATAACCTCTTCAGAACTATCCACATCTTCTGGGGTACATGGTAGAATGACGTTAAATAAAGATAAAAACAAAAAAGGTTTTAAAACATATTATGAATTACAGCTTTATCATGATAGGAGAATACAGGGTATGAGAAGTTTAAAAGGTACCAGATGCTCTGATTTGTCAATTATCCCTACATTTTAGAAGATAATTTATTTTTTTTGAGAGTCTTCCAGATTGAGCACTTTATCTGACATATAATTTACCTTACAAAGAGGCAATAGCTACATCATAAAGTTAGACCTAATGATTTTTTCAAATGCATAATAATTGGAGAGATTCCATTACTTGCTTTTATATAACATACATATATATATATATACATAAACTATAAATCAAAAGAAGATGCAAATACTTTTAGTTCTTATTTTTAAATTATTGGTAAAAAAAATCAGTCGATTATTGAGAAAATAATTTAATCTAAACTTACATAAGCTTGCATTCACTTTAGCTTGATACTTAAAAAAAAGTTTTACCGGGCTTCCCTGGTGGCGCAGTGGTTGAGAATCTGCCTGCCAATGCAGGGGACACGGGTTCGTGCCCTGGTCTGGGAAGATCCCACATGCCGCGGAGCAACTAGGCCCGTGAGCCACAACTACTGAGCCTGCGCGTCTGGAGCCTGTGCTCCGCAACAAGAGAGGCCGCGATAGTGAGAGGCCCACGCACCGCGATGAAGAGTGGCTCCCACTTGCCACAAGTAGAGAGAGCCCTCGCACAGAAACGAAGACCCAACACAGCCATAAATAAATAAATAAATAAATTAAAAAAAAAAAAAAAAAAAAGTTTTACCAATTCTAACTAGAAGGGGTGACTGAATAGTGTAATGGTTAGGAGTAACAGCTCTGAAGTTACTGGGATGAAATCACTTGCTGTTATGGGTAATATCTCTGTGCTTGTTTTTAATCTCTGTACACAGGTGGGGTACATTAATAACATCTACTTCATAAGCAGTCTGAACATTTAAAAATTATTATTTCGTGCAATATATAAACCAAAATCATAATACATAACCAACTGTGGAATATACAGGGACATATTAGTTTACTTCATTATCTTTGTTTTCTTCAAAAAATGCCTTAAATAAGACAACATAAACTTAAAAGGAGTAGACTTTAACTGTAGATAGACCTCTTTTGGATGAATCAGTTATATTAATCTTTTTGTTTTTAACATCTTTATTGGAGTATAACTGCTTTACAATGGTGTGTTAGTTTCTGCTTTATAACAAAGTGAATCAGTTATACATATACATATATCCCCATATCTCTTCCCTCTTGCACCTCCCTCCCTCCCACCCTCCCTATCCCACCCCTCTAGGTGGTCACAAAGCACCGAGCTGATCTCCCTGTGCTATGCGGCTGCTTCCCACTAGCTATCTATTTTACGTTTTGTAGTGTATCTCTGTTCACACTTTGAAATAAAAAGTTTAAGTCTCATTACAGTTTTTAAAAAGTATCTTTAAATAATATTAATATCATGCCGTTACAGAAGCTACAAAAGTACAAAATGATTAGCAATAAGCATCTAATGATAAAATGATTACCACTTTTGTTCACTACTGTTAAGTTCTATTACTGCAACAGGGAAATGCTTCTCTGGTGATGTTATATTCCATTTTAACCTAAAATATTAAGATAGAATGGATCACAGAAATTACCTGTGTTTGCTTTACATATCTCAAATCTTACTCAAAATTTACTTGACTACCTTCTGTTAGGGAAAACAATTTCCTTCCGGGAAGACAACCTTATTGCTAGACATCTTTAATTTCAAAAACCATCAATAAAATTCAAATCAATTTTTGTTATTTGACTTCTTTGGAGATGAAAAATTTTGGTATCACATGAGCCAAATGTGGGCCACAGATACAGTATGTGATTCTGAAAAACATTTCCTAAACATGTTTGCTGATTCAGTTGTAATACAATCATTGATGTTTAGTTTATCAGTAATTTTAGGCTATTGTTTTATAACAATGAATCCCCAAATCTCAGTAACTTAGTCCTTGCTTATGCTATGTGCCCATCACACCACAGCATGGAATGGCCATGCACTGCAGTCACTCAGGAGGACAGGATAGCCACCATCTTGAATGTTGTTGGAAGCTTGGTCTGAGAGAAAAGTGAACATGGTAAAGCATTCAATGGTTCTTAGATCATCTGACCAGAAGTGATACAGGTTACTGTCACTCACACTCCATTCATCAAAAATATCATATAGCTAGACCTGTATTTAAGTGGGTAGGGTCATGTTTCCATGTACCAGGATGGAGAGATAGACAGAAGAGCTGCAAACAGCCATAGTGATCACCATCTTGACCTTATTAATTAGATAGCTACAATTCAACACAATGTGTTTCATAATAGGTACAGAGAATATATAATATGTATTATACTTTTAATTAATAAAAACTTTAACTTCTGAGATATTTTTCTCTATTTAAATAACAAATTAGTTAAATATTTATAAGCGAAATCTATAAACTTTAATTCCAATTTTTTCCCAGACAGCAAATGATCATTACGTTACTCTATAACCGAAAACCAGAATGAGAGAAAAGAAAAAGGACCGACAACAACAGTGAGTTCTAGGTAAAAACCCTAACCTTTTCTCTTGGTACCTGTAGGACTTTGCCGAAGAATTTGGATCTGACTAGCCCTAAGTTCCCTCAGGAATATGGGATTGATACCATCTACCATAAATAGATTGTTGTAGTAATTAAATGAACTAATGTTTACATATATGCATGGCCTATAAGAGCTGCTCTAGGAAACATTATTTCCTATCGCTTTTCCCTTTAGCTTCTTCTTCAAAAAACATTAATATAGGGAGATGTAGCTTTTCAAAGAGACCATGAATTTGACTCTTAGATTATAGGGAAGACCTAGTGAGATAAGAGGAGGTAGGCAGTTGCTGTAACTCTCCAAGTTAAGGGCAAAATCCTCAAAATGAAAGATCAAAGAAAGGTACAGCTGCGGTGGACAGGTAAAGAACAGGAAGAGGTAAAGGTGAGAACGTTTAGATGAATAATTGGAACATGTTTTCATAGCCATTTTGACAATTAGTGGATTAGCTGACATTGTCATTTTTCACATACAGTTGATATCTTCCACTTAACTTTTCCATGTCATTTTTACACTTATATTTTAAATAAATTTTAAAGATATCAAATGTCTCTTTCTGGATTTTGGCTTTCTCCAGTTTCCCCTTGACTTTGATATTTCTGATAATTGTTTAACTGTAATAACAGTTACACTTAAGCAGAACGTTGCAAATCCTACAGTATGAGAGTCTTCTTTTAGTTATACTCAATTCCCAAACTGCACCAACTGCAGACAGCTAAACAGAGACAGTGAATACTAATCAAAAGAGGAAGAATAGCTTGGTTGTGGTCATGTCGTAACAAGAAACTTCTTTGCCAGAAGAAATATCTGTTTTGCATGCTACCTAGATATTCCTAGTGGAATCAGCCATTTCAAAATGACTGTACATTGTAGATGAATAAAAGTTTTACAATTTGCTTTTCCTGGTGCATAAACTAGATTTGAAACCATCTCGTATTTTATATTTATTGTAAAGCACGTGCAAATTAGCACACATAAGCTTTGATCAAACACAGCATCCATACCTAGAATACTTTTGCTAGTTTGAAGCCATCCTTTGCAAAAGTTGGAGTCTTTTGTTTTTAATGAGGAAAATATAATTTGAGTAAACGCATGAAATTATCAAGCATCTAAGCCAAAATGACCCAGTAAAAAGTTCTGGTTCATCTGTGTCTAAAGCCTTCCCAGTTTGCTAATACGAGAAATTCAAAACAGGCGAAATGTGAACACAGAATATTTAAAATTACCTGAGATATCTGGGTTCAGGGAGGATTTGGCAGTAATTACTGTCTCTTTTATTTACTATTTAACAGCACAAACCTCTATAATCAGGGGAGGCTGAACATAATAGCTGCACTGCAGATACCATGTACAAAATCAAAGATCTGTAAGATGTAGGACTGGTTGCATTACTATTATGGTTTCAGAGACAATGTCTTATTTGCAGTCAAGAAACCAACTAACAAGGTGCAATAAAATAGTATCTATATGCTCCTTCTCCTTAGGGAATTTGTGTGAAACCAAAGGCAGAATTTGCTGGAAGTAGAAAAGCAGGAGGGTAACATAGCCATTATCATCAGAAGCCCAGTATGGCTCAGGACCAGGCACATCTGGTTTAAGGAGAAGCATGAGTTTTCCTACCAGTAGTATTACTTGTGGAAAGCAGGTAGCAGCTCACTTTCCAGGTAAGGCCTTAGGAACTGTACTCCTTCACTGTTCCATCTCAGTTTTGGAGGAACTTGCTGGAAGTTGTACTTGTGGACCCTGTCAGTTTTCATCAGGTAGGATTAGGTGCTCCTCTAAATAGCACTTTCCAGGTATATTTCTTGGTATAATTTTTCTTGTAAGGAAGATATACCAAACGTAATGACACAATGATCTTGTGAAATCTTTTTGTTTTTTTAATTGTAAGCACAGCATATATCTTTTTATTATTTATTTTTACATCTTTACTGGAGTATAATTGCTTTACAATGGTATGTTAGTTTCTGCTTTATAACAAAGTGAATCAGCTATACATATACATATATCCCCATATTCCCTCCCTCTTGCGTCTCCCTCCCTCCCACCCTCCCTATCCCACCCCTCTAGGTGGTCACAAAGCACTGAGCTGATCTCCCTGTGCTATGCAGCTGCTTCCCACTAGCCATCCATTTTACATTTGGTAGCGTATATATGTCCATGCCACTCTCTCACTTTGTCCCAGCTCCTCCTTCCCCCTCCTTGTGTCCTCAAGTCCGTTCTCTATGTCTGCTTCTTTATTCCTACCCTGCCACTAGGTTCATCAGTACCGTTTTTTTAGATTCCATATATATACAGCACATATCTTATTCCACTTGGATTTTACAA
This sequence comes from Balaenoptera musculus, assembly GCF_009873245.2. NCBI lineage: Eukaryota > Metazoa > Chordata > Mammalia > Artiodactyla > Balaenopteridae > Balaenoptera > Balaenoptera musculus. Next base: position 28,955,752 of record NC_045806.1, read on the forward strand.
AATTAAGCTTTAAGGTTTTTTTTTCTTATTATAAGAAAACTTTTATAACTTAATACTTAATCATAATCTCACCACATCAGAGATTGTGTTCATATTTTAGAAATTTTTCTTTTAACATTAATTTCTCTAGGTAGATTTTAAAAATTAAATATACTGGCTATATGGTCTATATTTTTAGATTGGTATTATATGCTCGATAGTTATTCACTTTACTAAATTTCTTGAAAACATTTTAATACTTGCATAATGTCCTACTGCATTGCTATATCATGATTTGTTTAACTGATCCCTTGTGTGCCAACAACTGAGTTGCTGGCTGTTTCTCTTTTTTTTCCTATTAAAATATAACACAGCAAAGAACAACCTTGTCCATATTATTTAATCATGTCCTTAGGAAGGAGCCTCAGAAGACAAATTGCTGGGTCAAAGGATTAAATATGCTTTTTATGCATATTGCCAAACTGCTTTCAAAAACCATCAGACTGATTTATAATCCCACCAACAAGAAAGGGCATGGCCACCTCACTGACTCCTCTGCTTTATTGACCATTTCCAATTTGATAGGCAAAAAACAAAAAACAAAAAAAAAACTACTTGGTTTAGCTCTTCTACTAATTGTTTGAACATATGTTCATATTTATTAGGCATATATATAATTTTTGCTGAGCTCCTTGTTCTCTTTACTCCTTTTAATTTTTCTATAATGAGTGTATTGTATATTTTTACATTAAATTGTGTGGTAAATAAGCCAAAATAAATCAAAGACACAAGTGAATTTCAACTAAGAATCAAGGCTTTAACAACTTGCAAGATCAAAATGATAAAATAAGGCCAAATTTCAAATAGGACACCTAGTTTCGCAGCATCTTCTGAGGAATCAGCATATGGGATAAGAAGAATTACCAGTGGATCATGAAGATAACTAATACACTTTTGTAGTATCTGGATAGTTACCATTTTAAATTGATTTGCTGTCCTTTGTTCCCTCTCTTTTCGATGCATTTTAAGAACTGTGTTAACTTTTTCACTAAATCAGTGAATTCTTCTGTAATTTTTATAAACACTAATGTCTTTTGAATTTGTGCATGCATTTTAGAATAACATAATTTTAAAAATGACATAAAATATATGTTAGGTCTGTTCACAAAGGGCACCAAACATCAACAGTAAAATCATCTCTCCAACAATCAGAAATCTATACCTCAGTTAGTAGCAAAAATAATCTAAGATCAGAAATTCACTTGCATACTCATCTAATTCACAAGTATAAATTCAAGCGTTTTCTCTTTTCATTTAACCCTATGTAATGAGAAAATCTCAGTCTTGTAAGTGACATTATGGGCATGAGCATTAGTTTCTCTCCCAAGGTGAAAAGGATTAAATCTTAACAAGAATATACCTATTCAATGTCTCTGGGGGATAAGTATATCCTGCTTGAATGTTTGTGCACAGAGGCAAATTGCAGAAGTCTGTGCCCAAATGTAGCTTCTGTAGACTTGAAAAATATGAAAGGGAATTTAGTGAGGAAGAGAGACAGAGAAGAGCTCTTTCTGGACTACAATACAAACACTTTTTCTAAGAACTAGGCTCAGGGGATCATAATCAACTAGTCTGAGCCACACACAATGGATAGGCGTTTCTGACTGGCACTTTTTAGCTATGAGGCATGACACAGAATTGGGATGAGAGAGCTAAAAAAGGCCATGGAGACAAGGATCCAGCTTAAGCTTTCTCCCCATGCAGGAATCTCCTTTACCACAGCTGTGATGACTGTTCATTTAGCTCCTGCTTAAACTCTTAACATGATAAGAAACTCCTGCTTTCTACTATTGTGCTCCATTAATTTAGACAAGTTTTAAATGCATTTACTTGTCGAAGTCTGAGGGTCCACAAATGAAAAAGACGTGGTTCAAGACTTTGCAGAGTTTCTAGGTTATAAAAGGGGACAGAAATACAAGTGATTTAATATGCCATATGGTCATAATAGATTTGAAAATTTGAAGTTTTGGCTAAAATGAGGAGTAGCTAATTGGGCCCAGTATTTGCAGCAACTTTTATAGAGGCAGTGATGTTTGACTGAGAAGTAAGTGGGGGATTATCATAGACAGAATGCTAGAAGCAGGGCTGCGGCAGGTGCGGGGGACATAGAGGTGGGCTGGCAAATGGTGCAGACACTTGAAGACTTCAGGCATGTTCAGATGGAAGGCGACAGAGCCATGTGCCTGGATTAAAGGAATATGGGCGCAATGTTTGAAAATGAGGCTAGAGAAGTAAGATGGCACGAACAATGAAAAGTCTTTATTAGCTCTAAGCCATGGGGATCTGGACTCTGTCTCTGTGACACTGAGTGCAAAAGCAGTAGAGAGAAGATATTAAGAGCACAGACTACGGTGCCAGACTGCCTAAACCTAAATGTGCCATTGACTACCTGGTGACTTTGGACAAGGTGCTTAGCCCTTCTGTGCCTCATTTTACTTAACTGAATAATGGGGGCATTATTATTATTAATATTTAGCTCACTGAATTATTATGTAAATCACCTGATACAATTTGTATAAAGTGCTTTAAAAGTATATTTAAATGACAGCATCCATTAAGTAAATGCCAAGTGTCGATTGGAACAGAGAGATTCTACATGATGAGCCCGGAAATCCAGCCATGTTAAAAAAAAAAAAAGGGTTGAGGAAGGCAAAAAGCATGCTCATTCCAACTGTAGACATATTACAGATTAGAAAGTTCTTTCTTACAGCAAAACTCAATCTGTTCCCCTTCATGCAAAGAATTCAGTTTCTACCTGCTGATCCTAGTTATACCTTTCACCTAACAGACATATACATAATAAAAATTCCAATGTTATAATGTCTCGTAGATAATACCTATTTTTTAATTTTGAAAAATATTGAAAGAAAAAAGATTTTGACACTGAGATCATGGGTAATCTTCAGAAGAAGAACAAGATCAGAAAAGCTATTGAAAGTACTTACGGTTCAAACAGACAGCAGGCAACACAGAGAGCAGAGCCTCTAGCGTCAGGGCAGAAAGCAGAGTCACAAGCAAAAATTCAGGAAAGACAAGAACAAAAATCGTTTACAATTTAAGAATCCCATTTACTTCAACAGTTCTTTCTCCAACATCCTTTCCTAACTCTGTAATGTTTTAGACAGATGCCAAAATTTTTAGATACAACTACCGTATGATCCAGCAATCCCACTCCTGGGCATGTATCTGGACAAAACTATAATTTGAAAAGATACATGCACCCCTGTGTTCATAGCAGCACTATTCACAATAGCCAAGACATGGAAGCAACCTAAATGTCCATCAACAGAGCAATGGATAAAGAAGATGTGGTACATTTATACAATGGAATACTACTCAGCCATAAAAAAGAATGAAATAATGCCATTTGCAACAACATGGAGGGACCTAGAGATTATCATCCTAAGTGAAGTAAGTCAGACAAATATATGGTATCACTTATATGTGGAATCTAAAAAAGTGATACAAATGAACTTATTTACAAAACAGAAACAGACTTACACATATCGAAAACAAACTTATGGTTACCAAAGGGGAAAAGTGGCAGGGAGAGATAAATCAGGAGCTTCGGATTAACATATACACACTACTATATATAAGATAGATAACCAATAAGGACCTACTGTATAGCAAAGAGAACTCTACTCAGCATTCTGTGATAACCTATATGAGAAAAGAATCTGAAAAAGAATGAATGCATGTATATGTATAACTGAATCACTTTGCTGTACACCTGAAACTAACACAAAATTGTAAATCAACTATACTCCAGTAAAATTTTAAAAAATTAGAGGCACAACCAAAACCCAAGTCTAAATGTTATCCCATCCAGAATAAAGTTTGGCTACTATCTTACTAGAAAACACATGGATAAAGTGTATGCTTAAACAGTTATGTCTCTGATACCTCCACTAACCAACAGTTGATGTTTACTGTCATTTACTGTGAATACGCCATAAACAGCAGCGGCTTATAACATTCAGTGAACCACTGTTTCTGAAAGTCCCTCTATCCAGACATTGTTCTGAAGGCTAAGACTTTAATAGCCTCAGTAGCACAATGCTCCCCTACACTGCCTTCCTACATGCCCCTTTGCCACTCCCCAAACTCCTACCCTCTTCTCTGCCCAACCTTGACATCTTCCAAGTGAGAGTCACATTCCAAGGTCTCAAACATGTACCTCTTCTGATATTTGGAAATGTCTTGAGGTTTTAAATTAAATAATTTTTCTGGAGTCAATTATGAAGAGTTCTATTTTAAATGAAATAAAACTGGATTTTTAAAAAAAACAGGAATTAAACTCTAATATTTTGAGGCAAACAGAGTCCTTGTTTATAGAATCCTTTTAAAATATTTCTACATGTTGCTCCTTAAAGGAAAAGGTCAGTATTTCTTGCAGGAAAATTTACAACGATCTGTTTACAGAAGTAGATATTCAAGGCTCTTACCAACTGTGCATCTTCAAAAGTTCCAATTTGGAAATGCTTTTCCTGCTATTTTTTTCATTATGTCCTTTCTATAAATGGTGAGTATACTTATAGAAATTAGTCATAACTATTCCATTAAAGGCTCTGTCTTTCCTTAGTACTGGGGAAAGGTTCACGATATGTGAATTTTGGAAGTTCTAATACTTTATTAGATGCTACAAGACTATTACATGTAACTTAGTCTCACAGCAGGGATATCCATACAGTGTGCTATTTGTGAGCAGGACGTCAGCCAGTGCAGACTAATATTAGCTTAAAAGAACTGAGATGTCTCTGATATAAACAAACGCTTGGAACCACACAGTCAATAAACATTTTATAGACAAGAAGAGAAATCTAATGACATTCATTTGGCCTTTGAAGAAGATGCATTTGGGGCATTTTTCATTTTATAAAGGAGAACTGAATCCAAACGTTGTTCATAAGGGAACACTAAAGCTGTAAAAGTACATAAGAGAGCCAAGTCAGACTTTTTAATATTTATATGTTCTTTTAGGGAAATTGTTCTGGTTCCTGCAGATGATTAATAATACCTGCTGTATTTGCATAATTCATGGCTTTAAATAATTAACAGGATTATAATTATATTCATAATTCTTTATCAATTGAAGTTAATAACTTTGGTCTGCTATAATGTGTTATGTTATTGAACTAAAATCTGTACTTCAAAACAATGATTCTAGTTAATATTAGCAACACATATTACATATCTAAACCTTTCTTTATATGCCCTAGTCAATTCTGATAAATGAATATACGGTTTAAATCTCTTAATATTCGATGAGAAGAATAAAGGCATTTTAAAATCTGGAAATCTGTCTGTATTTAAGTATAAATAATCATATCTATATCTCTATAGATCTATCTATATCTATCTATACATGATGTATAGAGATACATAGATGTACATTCATTTTTTTGGCAAAGAGATGATACGCATTTTATTTCAGGACAAGTGACAGGTAGGAAACAGAACATAATTTTTTATTCAAAAATAATAAGGATGTACAAAGTACAAAAGTTTATTAAAAATCTACCAGTAGGTAGATCACTCTGGCCTTTTGTGAAAAGGCATATTTACCTCAAGACTTGATCAATTTGTTAAAAAGGAATATTTTTTTTATTATGCATGTATGGAATGACTAAATAATTATAGTAAAAATCCAAATAATATAGAACTACACAGGAATCCTTCAACTTCCACCCCCGCCATTTCTACTCCCACCAACAATAAAGTTTGGTAGTATTTAGTGTTATGTTCTGTTTTGTTCATTCATTAGCTATAATGGCCTTGTCCATGACTGGAATTTAAAAGTAAAATATGCTTTAAATTTAGAGAAAAATATAATGAAAATTAACATGTGTGTTCCTGAGCAAAACAAAGCTAAAAGTAAGGCATCTTTTTGTACTCAAAAGATATAGGAGTTAAAATAAAACAACAGTGAAAATCAGTCTCCTTTCAAATAGCTTATATTAGAAAACATCTTGGATTTTCTTGGAAACGTGAATACTATTAAGAAGATATTTTCAAAAGAAAAATAATTTACTCTGTATAAGCTGTATTTAAAAATGGAGCCTATTTTAGCTGCCTAATGGTTTTGTAATATTTTTGTTGAAGTGACTTCATAAGTACAAAAGTCTTAACTGCTTATTACAAAAGACTAAATATTTTATATCAACGTACAATATTTAAAAAACATGACCTGCCAAAACCACAACAGTCCAGTAGATGGTAGATAATCTGAGTCAACTTAACTCTCTTATCAAGAGATTCTGCCTACCTCTCTAATGATTAGTGATGTTGAGCAGCCTTTCATGTGTTTGTTGGCAATCTGTATATCTTCTTTGGAGAAATGTCTATTTAGGTCTTCTGCCCATTTTTGGATTGGGTTTTTGGTTTTTTTTTATTGAGCTGCATGAGCTGCTTGTATATTTTGGAGATTAATCTCTTGTCAGTTGGTTCGTTTGCAAATATTTCCTCCCACTTTGAGTGAGGGTTGTCTTTCCGTCTTGTTTACGGTTTCCTTTGCTGTGCAAAAGCTTTGAAGTTTCATTAGGTACCATTTACTACAATCAGGTATCACCTCACATTGGTCAGAATGGCCATCATCAAAAAATCTACAAAAATAAATGCTGGAGAAGGTGTGGAGAAGAGGAAACCCTCTTGCACTGTTGGTGGGAATGTAAAGTGATACAGCCACTATGGAGAACAGTATGGAGGTTCCTTAAAAAACTAAAAATAGAACTACCATATGACCCAGCAATCCCACTACTGGGAATATACCCTGAGAAAACCATAATTCAAAAAGAGTCATGTACCACAATGTTCATTGCAGCTCTATTTACAATAGCCAGGACATGGAAGCAACCTAAGTGTCCATCGACAGATGAATGGATAAAGAAGATGTGGCACATATATACAATGGAATATTACTCAGCCATAAAAAGAAATGAAATTGAGTTATTTGTAATGAGGTGGATGGACCTAGAGTCTGTCATACAGAGTGAAGTAAGTCAGAAAGAGAAAAACAAATACCGTATGCTAACACATGTATATGGAATCTAAAAAAAAAATGGTTCTGAAGAACCTAGGGGCAGGACAGGAATAAAGACACAGACGTAGAGAATGGACTTGAGGACACGGGGAGGGGGAAGGGTAAGCTGGGACGAAGTGAGAGAGTGGCATGGACATATATACACTACCAAATGTAAAACAGATAGCTAGTGGGAAGCAGCTGCATAGCACAGGGAGATCAGCTCGGTGCTTTGTGACCACCTAGAGGGGTGGGCTAGGGAGGGTGGGAGGGAGACGCAAGAGGGAGGGGATGTGGGGATATATGTATACATATAGCTGATTCACTTTGTTATACAGCAGAAACTAATACAACATTGTAAATCAATTGTACTCCAATAAAGATGTTAAAAAAAAAAGATTCTGCCTAACAAGTTACCAATATTATGTTCTGAAAGAACATATAAAGTCTATAATAATAGTGAACCAGTGATTAAATAAATATTTTCCTTCTTCGCAGAGAAGCTTCTTTAAAATTGGATTACAACGCAGAGAATATCACCTAAATTATTCATTTTAATTAAGTCATTTCCCGATTTTTTTCTTAGCAGACACAGTGAATTAAGAAATTACCCATGTACTTTCTTCCTAAGTATGCTCTAATTCTATAAAAATGGATTATTGTTTTATTCTCTGCCTCCAAATTGGTAAACCACAAAAAGTCAAATCTAAAATAAAGATAACAAGTCTAGGTTTATTATTTTAATTTAGATAATACTTTAATTCAACGATCTCAAAATGTTCTAAAAACATTCTAATGTATTTATCACCGTAATATTGACAAATCTGGCATGGGGTTTGGAGAGACTGATGGTAACGAAAGGGGCTTCTATGCTGCTTCAGGCACTAGAAAAAAAGTGAAATAAAGTGAAAACATAAAGTGAAAAGAATTTTGAAGAGTGGCAGACAGATGAATGAAAGAAGCTCTGTTGCTCAAAATTCTGCAAGGGTCACATAGACTTTGTATAAACCTTTATAATTTTATAAATGTACATATATATACAAATTTATATATACTTACACATTTAACACATATATCTATATATACACTTAGTATTATTAATGCATACATATATGCATATGTAGACACATAGTTTCATATATACATACATATATACTTAATAGAAACATACATATTATATATATATAAATATATATATATAAAGAGAGAGATTGATTGATTACTTTCTGTTCCCCCACAGATATTCCTGGGAAGGTTGTAGTCACAGTAATAAAAGAGGGTCATATAAAATGAGAGGTTGGTAAATTGGAGAAAGCTTTGGAAATAATATATTTTAATTATATAAAAATCATCATACTGAAATAGCAAACAGAATGATTGCATGTCTGGCTGTTAAACTGAATACTGTACTGAAATTACATATGAGTATTTGAGACAGAATTTTTGATCTTTTTGCGTGTGTGTTCACAGTTTTGTGAATTGCACAGGGAATTTCTTCAAAGCATTTTTTGGGAAGAGATAGATGGTTCTGCAATTTATCAATGCCATTAGCTACTGGGCACCCACTCCTATGCATAGGACTCTGTTTTAGACATGGACGTATAAAAGACAAAGATATAAAAGGATAAAAACACACAAAAAAAGACATTTGCATTGTGCCAAATTGTGCAGGGAATTGGAGGTCAGGAGTTTTATCGTTCTTGTGGCTAGCATAATAAAAACAGAAAGAAGATAATAAGAATGAGATACAAGACAGATGGCTAAGAAAAATAATCAACAGGAAAACAAAGAAAATCAGTAAGGAAAAAGGCCCTTGAGGATGAGAAATAAGAAGATGAGAAGATGAGATGAAAAAGAACAAATTTTTCCAGTAAAAGAAGGATTTATTCTTCACAGAACCTATGTGACATTTATTTGAGAAACACAGAATTGTGTCACTTCAGCTTCATGACACTCCTGGTACTGGACTAAAAAATAAAAGTATAAATAATGTATACTTGGGGGTTTTACTAATGTGTAACTTCACTAACTTCTTAGAAACCCAAATACTGCTAAATATTGAACCTGGGAAACTTGGATGTCACTGTGGATTTTCAGTACTGTTGGAACTGGAGACCCTACAGTGGGCAAGTGGCTTGGGAGGAAGGATGACGACCGTATACTGTCAATTCTTGTTATTCGCAGTATTTATGTTCTATAAAGTCACTGCAAACACCGAAGTAGTGAATATCCGAGGGGAAATACAACGTTAGGTTCCTACAAGCCGCTGGTCACAACATTTTTTTGAATCGATCAATACATAATCTTATTTTACCTGTGTTTCTGTTTACAGACGCCTTCTTTAATGTACAGCTGATTCATTAACACTGAATTCCCAGCCAACAGCATTATACCCCATGACTGAACAAAGCTTATCTAACACATCTATTTTTCCTGTAAGCCACATCACAGCCTTCCTGTGCTTAGGAAGACTAGACAGCAGTTCACCACCATGCTGGGAGGCTATTTTAAACAACAAAATCAACAGAAAAATGTGACAAAAGTGGCACAGAACAGTCCATGTAAAGGACACATTTACAGTATGAGAGCTGACACAAGGAGGCAGCGTCCCCTTGTTTGACCCCAGCTGGGAATATTTAACTTGGTGACTAAAACTTTTTGCTACCCTGTGCATATCTGTGAATGATGGTGAAGGTTCCATGTGTATTGAAATCGGGTGTACAAATATATTTCAACAAATAAAAAAATTCAAAAATATGGAATTCGTAAATAATGGAATTGTCTATATAAGCTTTCAGTGTACTACTTGACTGGACCCATTTCATAAAACGCTATACTGTTTTTAGTTGCAAATGCTTTTCATCCCTTTTAGTTATGGTATTTGCATAGAAAACTAAATTATAGGGCTTCGCCCCACACGCGCCGGCCGCGGCCGCCCCCGGGGAGTTCGGGGAGCGCGGGGAGCACAGGTCCCGCGGCGGCGGCGGCGGCGCGGCGGGGCTCAGGCGGCGGAGCGGGCGGCCGCGGGCGCCGCCGCCTCCTCCTCCATAGCTGTTTACCCGGCTGCATTGTGGGAGTTTGACCTCCGCCACCGCCAACCGCCACCTCAGCTTGCGCTGCCGCCGCCGCCGCCGCGCACGCCATGGAAGCCCTGACTGACCACGAAGTCATACGGAAGCGTCTCCTATTTGATGGAGATGGCGCTGGAGATGATCAGAGAATTAATCTACTAGTGAGACGTTTCATTAAATGGTGCAACTCTGGATCCCAGGAAGAGGGATACAGCCAGTACCAACGTATGCTGAGCACACTGTACCAATGTGAATTTTCAATGGGCAAAACTTCGCTGATGTATGATATGAATCTCAGAGAAATGGAAAATTATGAAAAAATTTACAAAGAAATAGAATGTAGCATTGCTGGAGCACATGAAAAAATTGCTGAGTGCAAAAAGCAAATTCCTCAAGCAAAACGAATACGAAAAAATCGCGAAGAATACGATGCACTGGCAAAAATGATCCAGCGTCATCCAGACAGGCATGAGACATTAAAGGAACTAGAGGCTCTGGGAAAAGAACTAGAGCATCTTTCACATATTAAAGAAAGTGTTGAAGATAAGCTAGAATTGAGAAGGAAACAGTTTCATGTTCTTCATAGTACCATCCATGAACTTCAGCAAACACTGGAAAATGATGAAAAGCTCTCAGAAGTAGAAGAAGCTCAAGAAACAAGCATGGAAACTGATCCTAAACCATAGACCAACTAATCACTCACCATTCCCAAGAATACTGAAGTAGCAACATGATCTTAGTGTGTTCAGAATTTGTTGTACTCTTGAGACATTTAAAGTTTTGGCAGTGAACTACGTTGCTTTTAAATTTTAATGCACAGTTCATTCATATTTCTTCACACAAAGGGAGATGACTTCATTATATATTTGTTTTTATTGAAATGTCTTTTTTATACTTAAAAGATAGGAAGCAACATCCAAAAATGTTTAATAAAATATTTTCAAGCTAGATATGTTAGTGCTCATTGGTATTCTAGGTAGTTTTTAACTGTTAACACTGATTTGCTCACAAAATAAGTGGAAGATAGTGAGAAGGTGGCATTTCTAGGATGTACCTGAGAAAATTAGTCAATTTCTGGAAATCGTTACCAATTTTGAAAATGAAGTCCATGAATAGGCTCTCAGGAGGGCTGTGAACTTATGAAATTATATACAAAATGTTTGTGGTGTATGCTTATTGTGGGAGAGGTTCCATGATATTAAGAATCACTGATATCAGAGGTAATTACAAGATGCAAAGTAAATCAATATGCATTACTTTCTAGATCTCTGTCCTTAATACTTCAGCAATGTGGTTGTTAAATGTTTTGTTGAAATGTTTTCTCTCTATCGTTTTGTTCTGTAGGAGTCATTTTCAAGAGTCTTGCAAAAAGGATTTCATGGGCTTCCCTGGTGGCGCCCGTGGTTGAGAGTCTGCCTGCCGATGCAGTGCACACGGGTTCGAGCCCTGGTCTGGGAGGATCCCACATGCCGCGGAGCAACTAGGCCCGTGAGCCACAACTACTGAGCCTGCGCGTCTGGAGCCTGTGCTCCGCAACAGGAGAGGCCGCGATAGTGGGAGGCCTGCGCACCGCGATGAAGAGTGGCCCCCGCTTGCCACAACTAGAGAAAGCCCTCGCGCAGAAACGAAGACCCAACACAGCCAAAAATAAATAAATAAATAAAAATTAAAAAAAAAAAAAAGAAATGTAAATTACTTGCCCAACATTGGTAATACAGATTTTAATTAAAACTAAAATGCCTTAAAAAAAAAAAAAGGATTTCATGATCTTTTTAAAAAATTAAAAAAAAAAAACTAAATTATAGACTTAACATATATTGTTGACTTTCTCTAATTACCCTCTGAGTGATCTGAGCAGAGATCAACTGCTGGGCCAGATTGTATCCTGAGTCTGTAATATCCAGGCTTTGCTAAGCACTATGGTTCAGAAACACTGTTAGTTAAGGTATACAGCAATTTTAATCAAAAGATTTAAGAACTGCTCAATCTACCAAGTAACTAGCATAAGAAAAAGAGTGCAAGATAATTCCAAGAGACTTCTTATTACCAACTGAAGAACTATGTTATTAATTCAGTCACATAGAGAACTACTTAAAACTTCAGTGTCTTCTTGTTAAGCAAAGTAGATATAAGAAAAATGCAAAGGAATGTAATAAATGCAGCAAATACAAAGCTGAATTTCTAAAACATGGAGCTTGCAAATAGACTGTAGGTGCAATTTACTTGGAAATAGGTATGAAATCCAAATTTTAATAGCAACTGTCACTTTGTATACCAAAACATGTTCATCAATGAAATGAAAAACCTAGGTATCCATCTGCCTTGATGATGTTTACCATGAATTTCATAATCTCAAGTCAAACCCAATGTATTCTACTCAGAAATTTGTGAGCTGTCACTGGAGCAAGATAAATCTGAACATGGTGTGTTATATACGTGTGTGCATGTAAGTGTGTGTACTTGGGTGTCTGAGTGCGTGTTGCCTTGAAGGTAAGATGTGTAAGTAATAAGATAGGCATTTTAAAAGTTTGCTGTAAATTACCCAAAGATATACATATGTATATAAACACACATGTCAAATATACATACATTATATATTTTCATATATATACAATACTTCTATTCTATTGTATTATTTTTATATTTTTTTACGTAACAAATTATTAGGAACTTAGTGGCTTCCCTATAGTTCTGAAGGTCAGAAATCTGACACTGGGCTAAAAGCACGGTGTCACCAGGGTTGTGTTCATTCTGGAGGCTCTAGAAGAGAATCCATTTCCTTGCCTTTTCCGGTTTCTAAAGGCTGCCTGCCTTCTCTTGGCTTATGGTCCCTTTTCTCCATCTTCAAAGCCAGCAGCATAGCGTCTCCCAAACTATATCATATCACTCTGTCGCTCTGCTCTTCATTCTCACCTATCCTTCTCTAATTCTTTTAGGAATCTTTGTTATTTTATTGGCCCCATCCAGATAATCCAGGATAATCTCTCCATTTCAAAGTCCTTAACTTAATCATATCTATAAAGTCCTCTTTGCTATTATGCAGTAAAATATTCAATCAGCAGGCATGGGCTGTTCAAATTCTGCACATTCCAAAGAAACATCTGGCTCTTGACTGATTTCTGGGAGATAACCTCTAAGCCCTGGGAATATCCTAACTGACATATTTATCTTTGTCTACCTCAGGCCTTGGGCCACAGTATAATTTATGCTAACAATGTGATTTAAAGTGTGATCCTTGGGTAATACTGGATTCATTTTACTTCTGGAGAGGCTGGAGACTTAGGAACTAAGATAGGCCATAAGACTGCTCCATACCTACATTACCAACCCCAATAAACCCTGGAAACCAAGATTTGGGTAAACTCCTGTTGGCACTACTTTGTGTTGGTTGTCCCACATCATTGCTGGGAAAGTTAAATATTGTGCATGTGACTCCACTGGGAGCTGGCACCTGGTCTCTCCTGGAGTCCGTCTTATACAACTTTTGCCTTTGTTAATTTTAATATTTATCCTTTTGCCTTAATAAACTGTAACTAGTTTAACAACTTTTATGAATTCTGTGAGCCCTCCTAGCACATCACTGAACCTGAGGGTGGTCTTGAGGACCCTCAACTACATATTAACAGGTTCCTGGGATTAGAACATGGACATCTTTGGGTGGCCATTATTATGCCTAGCACACTACATAAACAAATGACTATATTGTACAAACTTCCTCCATTTCTCTGACTTTAAGAGTAGCTTTAGAAATATTATCAAGAGTTTGGAAAAGTATGTTCCTTTATTGAGTCATGATTAAGTTTTCCCTAGAGATATTTACCAATCACTTTATAATGTGCTAACTTCTGCAAACTACTCTTTCCTATATAGAGAATGAAAATAAAAAGCAAAATTAAAAGCAAAAACAATGTCATGCTATTTTCATGTTAGTTATCCAAAAACAACTACGTTATCAACTTTTGCCTCCACCCCCCCCCCACGTCAATATCTTTAAAGGCAAGAGTATTAACGTAAACTTTAACTAAAAATGATGACATGTCCCTGCTGAGATGTGTGTCTGTCTATCAATCCATCTATCTGAAACTCTAAAGGAGAAATCATCCAAGTACAAATACTTCTCCAAGAGGAACATTTGCATTTATATAAATCAGATCAAACCTAAAAATTATTATTTCTTTTACTTTCTGAAAAGAGAAAGTATTGCATAAGGTTTATTACACTGTACCTGACTCCAAAGGCAAAACTTAATGCTGAAGAAAGATGATTTATCAGCTTTGTCCTATAGCTGTGATTTCATGCTTAAAGTTATCATTGTTTGAAACTTTTCAGGAGCTGAAAGACACACAGTAATCACTGGATGAGAATATTTGGGAACAGATGACAAGGAAAGAAGGGAGCAAAACCTTGAAACAATAACCATCACTCCTGTCAGTGTCACTGATAAGCCAAAAGGGTCCAGTAAAATATATCCTGTGTGAACTATACAGACTACAGAAAACCAACCCCAAATGGTACATAACTTGAGGATGGTAAGAAAACTAACTCACTCTCTCTCTCTCACCATAATAACTATTTTAGACAAGAAACCCAGTATGATATCAATGGAAACAATAACACACTTTCATTATACAGTCTTCAACTGAATGTATCTACTCTTGCACAACTTCAGACAAGTCAGAAGTGTGCAAAGCAGACTGATAAGACACTCTAAGTACATGGCATTTTAGGCTTTCTTTGTGAGTTTCAACAGTGACATTCCTTTTTTATTCGGGTGGGATGGTCTCAAAGATAGTCATCTAACCAAATAAAATGTCAGTTGCTACAAAAATCAAAGCTACACACCTATGTTCACATGCACACACTTGCATACACACATACACAACCTTGTAAAAGGGGGGGGGAACCCTAATATTGGGCTATTTAAACACTGGGCTACTTTCATAGAAATACATCTATGAAAGACCAGTAAGCGTCCATGGAAACTTCAAAATATTTTAAAAATTCAAATGAGTTCTGTCTTGAGATGCAAACCAGTTTCCATTCATGGTTTTTCTCATTTATATGTCCTCTGGCATCCTTCACATTCTCAGAAAAATAAAATATTCTCACATTTAGAAACCTGGCCATGGTACTGTAGTGATGCTTTTTCAGGAAATTTCTTATATGTTCCTAAGCTTTTAACAATTCACTCTTAGATAAATAAGATATTAATGTAAAAAAAAATAAGAGTAGCTTAAAATCATACCTAAGGCACAAATACCTATCCTTTTTTCCGATGAATAAAAGTCCCGTTGCTTTTTCATTCAGCTTAACATGACTTGCTTTTGACTACACACTTGCATTGTCCAATGGTTTTAACAGTAATCTCAACAAAGCTCCTTTTAGCAATCATGGAAAAAATAACTAATGCATATGTTTTGAAAATTTTCTTCTTTCTACAAATGGTGCTGAACCTCACTATTAAAAATAAATATCGATACTGATTTGAAGAGGTTAAGAGCTCTAATTGCTCTTAAAGTAGTTATACTGCTCCTTTACCAGAATCCACAATCTAAAAGACTGGCCAAAGGAAGTCTTTAGATTTTAATCATTAAGTGTATATTATCATAGATAAAATTCTTTCACAGTGCAAATACTGTAATATTTTTCTAAAACATAAACTAAGAATTTCATTCTTATTTTACTTCAACTCTTACGTTTTAGAAAATAGTTTTTTAAAAATTTGTTTAAATTTCTTTTTATTGAGGTAACATTGGTTTATAACATTGTAAGTTTCATGTGCACAATGTTATAAAAATAGCAGTGTCTCAAGATAACTTTCCTGTATAGTAATATTTCTGTCATATATGGCCTGGTAAACTAGTAATTCCCTTGATTCAGATTCCTAGATACTCTAACAGCTTACATCTACAATTTAAGATATGTGCTATTTAACTATACTATAAATGGATGATTAAAGTAGAAACAGTTTTTACTTCTCAAGTTAAAAATTATATTTTATATCAATCCCCCTCTTCCATTAGCCTGTCAGTTGAAATGCATACTAAGTAGCATTTGCAAAATTAATCATCATGTTGTCCAGGCAGACATAGCGCTTAATAGAGTCCACTGTCTCAGTAGGAAAGGAGTCTGCCTTATTTTAGTCAAATTTATTTGATTTAGAGTTAGGTAAATTTGATTAAATATAGAAAAATTTATATCCACAGTTAACTCTCTAGTTGTCTATTTCTTTACAGTCCAGTCCATTACTAACAGTATAAAGATCACATGGGATTAATAGGGCTGCTACAGAAAAGAACTTTTTCCCTTTTCTGATTTCAGTAGGGAAGCATATACATTTTATATTATAAAAGCATCATCTATTTTCCAAAACTTTCATTTCATTTCACATATCTTGGTCTTAATGTGCTGATTAAGTAGAATGATATGGTGCCAGTGCAGTACCTCTCGCTTCATTTACTCAGCACTTTAATAGTAGAGCTATTAGTTAGAAATTACCATTTTTAGGTCAAAATGGTCCAATACCAGCCATTTAATATGGTTCAACCAATAAGTTTATGTTAGATATATAGATTATGTATATATTAAGGAATGGATGAATGAATTGACTGGTGTACATATGACGATGAATTGAGGAAAACTGTATCCAGAGAAGTAAAGTTCTCTACACACAACTGTTCTGCTCAAACAACTATTTTATTTTGGTCTTTATTTCTGCATTTTTTGATTATATGATTTAAAATTTAAAAGTTCAAAAGTTTTAGAAATAGTGTTAGAAACTTTAAAAATAGATACTTACACATCTACTTCCCCAGTCTTAATGATTACATTCCCTTGAGAATTAGAGAACTGACCTTATTCTCTTCCAAAATCTAAGAAGTCTCCCCATAACACTTTCATGTTATCCACAGAACACTTCTAATATGTTTTCCCAGTTTGACTTACAGTGTGTTATTCAGTGACTGTTATTTCACAGTGAGGAATATCAAAAAGAATCAATATCAATGCACCCATAATCAGAAAAAGGAAGGCAAGTATTAATGAACAGAGTCATTAGCATAATGTATATAGGAATATGACACAAAACTCCATTAATTGAGTTGAGTTGAATCCCCCTCCCTACACACGCACACACACAGAGGATGTGTCTGAAAATGCAGAGAGAGGCAGCAAAAAAAAAATCCAGGTCATCTGCACCTTGTTCTGAACTCTCATAATATTTATCTGCCATTCTTTTTTAGCACTTACCACATTCTACCTGCTATTATAGTTATCCACTACGAGGAATCATCATCATTATCACCTTCATCATCATCATCTCTACTATCATCATCATAGACAGAACAGATTGAATCATAGGGAGGACAAATATTGTAAGAAAATGGGACCTGTACTCAGATAAGAAGACTTTTAACTTTTTCCCTCTATCAAAACTGGACAAGTTTACTTCAATGGGCAGATACGTTCAGAATAGTTTCTTTCATCCTTTCAATTTTCCCAGCTAATTACATCATAATACTCCCATTAAGGAGAGGATATAGCATTGCTTGGAGTCAGTTATAGGCCCTCCATGAACAATAATCTAGAATTGGAAAGGTAAGAAAACACATATTTCACAGTTTTCCACATGTAAACATAGTGAGCTATAATTTTTGATGAATGGGTGAGAGGTCATTTCAAAGCCTGTATGGAACTGAAAACCATCCAGAATTGTACATGGTAGCATCAGGACCCTCCCTAGCAGCTGTCATGATATTGTACAGAGACATGTAAACAGTCATGCAGGGCAATAATAGGAGCCCTATTATTTGTTTATAAAGTCTCAGTGAAAGCTT
Organism: Balaenoptera musculus; assembly: GCF_009873245.2. NCBI lineage: Eukaryota > Metazoa > Chordata > Mammalia > Artiodactyla > Balaenopteridae > Balaenoptera > Balaenoptera musculus. The sequence goes on from NC_045806.1 coordinate 28,973,718, forward strand.
TTCTCCAAGTCAGACATGAACCAAGAGGGATATGACCTGATTATGGTGGCACAATAGATACCATGTGCTGGTGATAGTACAAAATTACTGCCTTTATAAATTCTATACCTTTTCCTATACTGATGTTTTGTTTTACTATGACTTTAGGGTTAACAGCTACAAGAGGAATAAGAGGGTTGGGGGGAAGGAGTGGAGTGGATGTATCTAGTAATAGTCATATATTCTCAGAGTGACTTTTCTCCCGTAACCACTGTAAGCTTCTTGAAGGTAGAAGTTATTTCTGATTAAACTTTCTATTGCTCTCAGTGCTCAGCATAAGACCTTCTATTTAGTATATACCCAATAAAAACATTAAGTGAATGATGGCTGAAGTAGATAAACATAATGAAATGTGAAAAAGAAGTCAACAAAGAATATACCTCCATGCTTTATTAACAAAACAGGAGGGATATGGGACTTCCCTGGTGGCGCAGTGGTTAAGAATCCGCCTGCCAATGCAGGAGACACGGGTTTGATCCCTGATCCAGGAAGATCCCACATGCCACGGAGCAGCTAAGCCCATTTCCCACAACTACTGAGCCTGCGCTCTAGAGCCCATGCTCCACAACAAGAGAAGCTACCGCAATGAGAAGCCCGCGCACCGCAATGAAGAGTAGCCCCTGCTCACTGCAACTAGAGAAAGCCGGCACGCAGCAACGAAGACCCAACGCAGCCAATAAATAAATAAAATTAAATAAAAAATAATGAAATAAAATTTTAACAAGTTAAAAAAAAGGAACAGGAGGGATAAAAATAGCTTTAATGTGTAAATTGAACTAAAGTAAATCAGTATCACTATGCTATAATGAGTTATAATATTATCTGTCCTGATGAAATATGATGGTTGAATTCCTAAGAAATCTTTCAATGGCAAAATGGGGCTGGGTGACTAGACTATCATCTCTAAGAAAATTCAGGCTTTAGTAATATCCTATGTAGTTTTTTCCCCCCACAATGGTCTCAGACATCCTATCCTTATCAGCATTATTTTTTTACTACAGCAATACTTACGTGTTTTCCCCCCTTTACCACCAAGTGTTATGCTAAACCAAGCACAAAGCCACTTAGCCAAAACATATGTCTGGCTATGAATTGAGCTTCTCCTTCCCAAAACTAAGGTGCTGTTTACACTTTGATGCTGGCTTCCACCATAGCCCAAGACAACTGGCAGTTAACAGGTTAGCAAATGAAGTTTCCTAATTACATACCTAATTGTGCTACTTTCAATACTGGCTAGGAAAATGTGTGCTACTGAATAAATTTCTATACTCAGCCTTGCTTGGTATACACAAGCATTACTAATTTAAAGTTACCTGTCAGCTATTTCTTGGTAGTGGTTAAGTAGGTAAGGAAGCTCATTTCTAGATTTATGACTTAGAGTTGGAAGTAATCATAGATATTTTCTAATATGATGGCTTTTATTTCAAATTCTAAGGGTACTGATAGTTACGCCTATAGGGATATAAGGTGGAAGGAGGAGTAGTTGAGAGTTGAGTCAATTTCCCCTCTCACTTTTCATTCAGAATGCCTACATTTTCAATTCATTCCTTTTCTGGCGACCTATCACATAAAATCTCTTTCAAAGAAAGTATTGGGTATATTTTTAAAAAACACATAAAATCTGATCTAGTCTATTCTGGAGATGGTAAAAAATATGGCACATTTGTTTCCATCACCATCACATACATGCTGAGTATATATGGCATTAAATAATGGTACCTTTCCCCACTAGGTCTCGACAAACACAGTCTCAAAGTTTGTCATAGTACTCTTGGAAACTACTATTAAGCAACTATACATGGTGTGATGGCATTTTTTTTAATCCTTTCCATTAACTCCCAAACCAATGTACCATTTGATAATTGTCCTTATAATTTCCTGAAATACACTTCTTGGATTAAAAAAAGGATGGAAAATTAAATTAGAGGCAAAATTATTGATAATAAAATATGCTCTCTTGGGTTGGATTTCTCCAGAAGTAGACTCTGAGAAAAGGATTTGAGTGGAAATAAATTATTTTAGAGGTGATTCCAGGAAGCACAGTAAAAGAGTTAGACTGAAAAGAGAATGAAGCCAGTACAATGTGAATTGATAAGCATGTTGTCACTGTGATCGACTGAGGTTTAGTACCACTTGGGACCTCTAGGAGACCGAGTTGTCTCACCTGAGAGATACCTCTGGGACACCTTCAACTGGGCCAAAAGCAAATGGAAATCATGAGGCAAAGAATCAAACCGTAGTAAGTTGTAGGCATATTCAGGAGTGGTGATTTTCCAGAATAGAGGGGAACGCATGAAGACCATCGGTTACAGCGGTGTAGTAATTGTTCATGTGTTCTTACAAGTATGTCACTTTAATTCCTTTCACCTGATTGAAATAAACTTTCAATTCAGTTGAAATGATAGTGTACTTTGAATCAAATTTTTATAGACTTAAATTATTCTTATCATGTTAGCTAATTATTATTATTTAATTACAACATTGTAGTTATATTAGAATGAGCCTTAATGCATACGAACTTTCTCAACCTTCAGTGCAGGTGCCATTTTACAATTGAAATATGTTTCTGATAAAAATGAAATCCTTCTTCAATCAATTTAAATATCAGCAAATCCATCTGCTTGCAAAAGGTTTCTACATGGATTCACTACTGATGTGTCCCATATTGGTTGACATCACATTGGCTGACACAGTGATGGAGGTCATTGGTCTTATGACCAGCAATTTCACTTTTCCCACACACTTTAGGCATTTATTCTCTATCTTTGATACACTAAAGACTGTAAAGATTTTCCCTTGATTCATCTGGGCATAGATGAACATAAAGAAGGCATTATTTTCTCAAAAGGAAACGGAAAACAAGCAATCACCTATAATATGTTCCTTTAATATGCAATTATGGGTTTTGAATGCATTCCCAGTAGAAATTACGGTTATACTGTCCCTTAACTTACCCAACCCACTGTTGTACCCAAGGTCAATATATTTATCTATAAACTATGCAACAAGTATCACCATGATTACAATGTTTTGTAAATGTAGCCACAATATTTGATTTTCTTAAATAATGTAATAAACTGTATCATCTGCTTTGGCTACTATAATGCTACAAATGATTGTTTCATTCCCTAATAAATACTGTAATGTGCACAATTGAATTCTGTCAGCCTCAATGTGATTTTTAAATACAGTGTGCTAAATTCCATGATGTATGAAAAGAAGGACTGTGTATAATATCAATAAAGAACGAGTAGAATCTCTAAGAAAAGCATCAAAATAAATAAATATGCACAGCTCCTGGCATGTGGCTTCCTGTCCAAGAGAACTGTGATTTTAAAGAAAGGATAAATTTTGAAAACAATTTGCTTTACACTTTATGCATCTTTGAGTTTTTCTCTCCACCAAGATGACTTAAGAGTTGATAAAATAACTAAATAGTTCACTTCTTTATTAATTCTCTAATATCACAAAGCTGTGTATTAGAGCAAGTGGGGTGTAAACATCCAATATCACTGGGTACATCCAATGAATTCTTACTCTCTTTGCAGCTGCAGGGAACCTGTGATATGGCAGACTCTCCATATGTAGACCTGAGGTTTAGGCTGTAAAGCAATCACACCATCTCCTATTGCTGGCATTGCATGTCTCCTACTTTACAACCTCAAATCCTTTAGAATGTAGTTCTCATTTTCTAATGAAAACTCAGTGGGGATTAGTGGGAATTAGATATATACTTTTACTCTCAGGTATGCTAGACAATAACCATGATGCATAGCACAATTGGCTGATAGGTGAAGTTCACTACTTTCTATTAGTCATGGAAGGAGAGAAAAATGAGCACATTTTCAGTGTTTTATTTTACCAATATGCCTGAATTTGTTTACCTCATAAACTCAACTGCCATTTTACTCTTCTATGATTTTACTTGATCATCCATTAAATTTTTATTATTATCTCAGTGGATAATTTGAATGAATTAAGACCTCAGGGGGAGGCAATGTGTAAATCACAAAGGAAATAATGCTTTAAAGTACTGTGTTCTATACATTTCTAACACGTAGGGTAATTACTATACTATCGTAACTAAGTATCCCAAATTCTACCCCTACAAAATACCCCCAAACTGTAACTTGGCTCAGCTTATTGCCATAAACTAAATACACAGGGATCTTGAAAATCTATTATTCATGTACTATGGTTAGTCACATTGGCAGGAGGAAGGATGCAATGCAAATGATGCTACCATAGGGCTCAAAGACCATCTTGCTACCTCCAGCTATGTAACTCATTACAACCTAAAGTAAAATTTAAGTCACTCTTTCCACTGGCACCATGCAAGGGGTAAAACATGAAAGGAGAAACCACAGTCCTCAGGTACCAACAATCTGTAAGTAAACAAATAACCCAAAAAGATAGCACAGAAAGTTAAGTGTTGACACAGGTATGAGGAGACTGCCACAGGAGTATACACAGGGGCACATGATTTATCCAAAGATGAGGAAGACGCACCATCTACACTATCTTGGAGGATTATAAGAGATGCAAGAAGTAAGTATGTGGGGTTAACATGACCTAGGGCACATGTCAGGGAAGTGTGTTACATTCAGAGAAGTGTTTATATAGCTGGGGTAAGTCATTCCGATGGTGGGTGAAAGATTAGAGCTGAGAACAAGGCATGGAAAATGTTGTAAAGGGTCTTTTCTTCCATACAACTTATTTGAATTATATCCTAAAACAATGGGGAGCCACCTGTAGATTTAAACAGGGGAGTGACATATTAAATTTGGCTTTTGAGAGATATGGGTCTAGCAGCCATGTGAGAGGTAAACTGGAGAGAAGCAAGGACACAGGTAAGCTGGGAAGCTATCGTGGTATTCAAAGTGAGCTACAGGAATCTGAACTGAGGCAGGGAATGGCAGGTGGTATGGAAAGCAGATGGCAGAGCTAAAAGAAATTTAAGATACAAATAGGCATGGATCTGAATAAAGAAGAAATAATACTTCTTACCTAGGTTACCTCACATGGTTGTTATATGAATAAAATAAACATGAAAGTGCTCTGTTAATTGTAAAGTTCTCTACCTTTAAGGAATTATTTTTTTACAAAATGCCTATGAATTAGAGATCTTTGGTTTAAAGCCATTCCCGTATGTTCAGACACAGTGAAACGACTATAAATTTAAACAATATATATATATATATTGTTTAAAAGTGCTTCTCTCACTCCTTAAGAGAAAAATAACATGCTAGGTAATGCATGTGGATTTAAATTTCTAGATGGAGACACTAGTGTGTATCTGCTTTGCATGAAGCTAGGGAGGTGTGGCAGGGGGAACTCCCTCTGGCCAAGGACGAGAAGCAAGAGAATAGAAGCACATTGATTTTTCAGGCATCTGTGGGAAAGCTCTTTCATGAATAGGAAGGAGAAATATTTGAAACTAAAATCTAGGTGAGAAGTAATCAGATCCTAGAATAAACCGCTAGACGGAATTGAAATCAAAGACTCATAATACATCTGGTCCCTTAATAAAAGAACATTCCACTACAATCTTGTCCCTGGATACAAACTTACCTGTCAGTATGTAGGTTGCACTCTAGTAAAAGCTACACTATCAAGAATGCAGTTTAGTCAATAAAGTAACTACAGTCAACGCCAAAAAAAGCACTTATCTGATTACCACTTTAAAAAAGGACACAAAAATGGAATGATTTAATGAGATTAGAACACAGAAACATCCCCAAGACCTACGGCAGAAGCACTAAAAGCGGGTAGTGACCTAAATCTCTATTGTTAAATCTGTTTTTTTCCAAGCAGGTAGAGTGGGATCATGAAAAAGTGTGATGTTTGAAATCTGATAAATCTGGTTCAATTTCTAGCTGTCTCACAAGTAGCTTAAACTCACTGAGGCTCAGGTTCTAGATCAACGAAATAGAGATAATAAAACATTTGGGGGCTTGTTCAAAATTCTATCTAAAACAATCCATGAAAATTACCTAATATTGCATCTAGAATGTAAAAAAAATTCAGTAAATAGTCGGTATTATTATATTAGCAAGTATGTCCTGTAACCTAAATTTGCTCCTGTTTGATGACAATATTAGAAAATTGACATTCCTACTAATCCGCTATAGAAAAAAAATGGACTTTCTTGAATTTGAACCAAATGTGGACTGAGAAGATAGAAGTAATGGGAATAAATATGAAAAGTTGAATGCAATAATAAAGCTATAGAAGAGGAAAAAAATAAAATCTAATACCCAAAGAAAAATACAAGTTGAAACTTTGCATGGCCATGCTATAAAACAGATGAATAGTTGGGGATATTTTTGTTCAGAGAATCAATGAGATTAATCATGCATCATTCTGTATTTGCTGTTACAATAACCATGTCATGCATTGCCTTGCTTGGCCTTCCCAGACAGACAAGGAGTTTCAGTCACCATATTAGAAGGGGCTAAGGACTCTCCATTTTTCTTATGTTTGTTCTTTTTTTGTTTTGTAATTTTTATTGGGGTATAGTTGATTTACAATGTTGTGTTAGTTTCAGGTGTACAGCAAAGTGAATCTGTTATACATATATTCACCCTTTTTCAGCTTCTTTTTCCATATAGGCCATTACAGAGTATTGAGTAGAGTTCCCTGTGCTATATGGTAGTTCCTTATTAGTTATCTATTTTATATATAGTAGTGTGTATGTGTCAATCCCAATCTTCCAATTTATCCCCCCCATCCCCTGGTAACCATAATTTTATTTTCTGCATCTGTAACTCTATTTCTGTTTTGTAGATAAGTTCATTTGTAGTCTTTTTTTAGATTTGATATATAAGCGATATCATATGATATTTGTAAAGAGTCTCCATGTTTTAATAGAGAAAGTCATTACTGTCAGAATTCGGAGACTATTTCCAGTTCTATTTCTGGTCTTTCTACTAACTAGAAGAGGTCTTAAGCAAGTGACTATATCTCTATAGGTCTCAGTTTCTTCATCTGTTAAACTAAGAGACTGGACTATGTATTCTTTAATGGTCTCTGGGCTTCAAATTCTATGCTTATATAGAATATATATCCTTAGGTGTTTGCAATACATATAATGAACATGTAAAATGGTCATTTCCAGAAAAAATAAAGAATCCTACAAATCAATAAAAAACAGATGACATCTCAACGGAAAAATAAGCATGAGGCTAGAACAGGCTCCTTGCTAAAGCTAACATCCACATGACCAACAAATATATAAAAGGGTTCTCCAACTCATTAGTCATTTGAAAAAAATGGAAATAAAAACCACAATAAGACAGTACAGAACAAGAGCCAGATGGCTAAAATTAAACACTGATAATACTAAGCACTGGCAACAATATCCAGAACTTTCATATACTGATGGTGGTGATTAAGTAAGGTTGTTTACCTACCTTAAAAAATAAATTTGGTTTTCTCAACTAAAGATCATGCTTGGTTATTCTGTGACCAAGCAATTCCACTTTTTGGTATTCACTTAACAGAGGTGCATGTACATGTGTAAAATGTACAAGAATGTTCAGAGTAACATTGTTTTTAGAGCCGCCAAACAGAATCAATCCACATGTTCACTAAGAGCAGATGGGGGTAAGTAAGTGAATTGTGGCATATCCATACAATGGCATACTACGCAGCACTGAAAATGATTAAGCCCCAACTGAAAGCAATAAAATTGATGGATTTCATAAAAATAATGTTGAGAAAAAGAAGTCAGACACAAAGGAGTACATACTGTATATTCCCAACTATATACATTTCAGAAATGGCATCTCCTAATCTATGGTGTGTTAGAGGTCAGTATGGTGTTTATCTTTGAGGAAGTACTGACTCAGAAGGGGTACGATTGGGGTTTCGGGATACTGGTGCTACTCTTTTTCTTCTTTTGAGTAATCACTGGGAGGTACTAACTCTGAAAATTCATTAAGTTGTACACTTACTGATTTGTGCACTTTTAAATATTTTTGCTATATTTTAATAAAGAAGTTTTGCAAACTGAGCCAGACAGAACTGCTTTTATCTACAAAAGAAAATTACTCCAATAATGAATGTGCCTTTACCCTATATAAATTACTTCAGAAAGTCAGAGATAGAGACAGAAATAGATATATATACATGCCTGCATGCAAACATACACATCTATATAGGTATGAAGGTGGGGAGGGGAAACAAGAAAGGGAAGAGGTAAGAGGGGAGAAGGGGGAAGGAAGGAGGGGGAGGAGGAAGGGGGAGGAGGAGAGAGGGAGAAAGAGACTTTCTAGACCATTCAAGTGCTAAAGAAAATATCCTGCTTACCTTTCTTCCAAATTAAAATGTAAACCTATGTCTTCTTAAGTTCCTAGGAGTCAGGGGTGACGCTGAAGACCAATTAATGCTGGATGTTTTTGAAGCTGGATGAAACCTTTGTGATTATCTAACACAATTTCCTCATGTTATGGGTCTATGTAGCAATAGGCCTATCATATATAAAATGTCATCCTTTTAGCCCTCCTGTGTAATCTGAGGTCTAATTCTGTGATTAATTTAAACATAGGTGAACCGTTTTCAGATAGCTTCTAATTAAAGATAGATACATACTGAGATAAAACAATATGATAATTTCTCTAAAGATAGCATAGGAACGAGTTTTCAGGGATAATGTACATATACTACCAAGAGAGATAATTTTTTTCCCCTAAATCCTCCTGAAACATAGCTTTCATGGTCACACTCATGTAGGATTAAAAATGTTCAATCTCATTGTCTGAAATTGACTACACTCTAAACCTCTTCCTTCTAGGTTTGATTTCAATGAAAATGAGCAATGGCTTGTAGGCAGACTCCTCCTTATTTCAAGTGAAACTTCAAGTAAGTTACTTTCCCCTTTACTTTGAATTACTAACCTTTTTTTCACTGCATCTGCACTCTTTCTCCTCAGCTATCATTTTGCTCTTTCATAGACTTGCCAGTTCTTCCAGATCACTCAAACTAGGAACCCTGGAAGCCTCTAGCTCATTCCCTAGATGGCTTTTCTCTCTGGAGTCACAGCTGCTGCTGTCCTCTGGTACACTGTAGATATTTTCCTGTCCTCATTCACATAACGCACATTCAGCTCTCAATTCCTCAGGGATCGTATCTGAGTCATCTTGCTCTAGCACAGAGCCTGACAGTTGGGATTTATCAACACATATTTGTTGGATGAATGGAAAACAGCAGAAACAACCTGTCACTTCAGTTGGTGGGCTTTGATCCTGTTCTGGATGATGCAATGGAGAAACGGGCTCTGTCTCTTAGAACCACCAGAGTCCACCTATGAATAGGTCAGCAGCCAAAGGGAGATGAACCTGAGATTCCTACTCACTATATTATTAGCATTTCCATAACAGGCAGGCTTTTACTCAATCTCCTCCTTTTCACAGAACATAAATAAATCCCACAACTTGCCTAAAACCCATAAAATTTCAGGTTACCATTAGCGTCACTTCCCATAATCCAGTTTATTGTTGCTGTAATGCATAATTCCACTCATAGTATGTCAAACAGAGATCTGTGCTAGCAAAACGAGAATATGATGGTCCTCATCAGGTTTTATCCTTGGAGCATTGCAATCAGTTCTAACAATGTTATGACCAGAGCAGATCAATTCTGATAAATATATTTTCCCTACTTCTTAGTTCTTTTTATTCACCTCCGGATTGCCAGGTAATGACAATATTTCTTTGGAAATAGTGATAAGCACCATTTATCCTCAAGTGTATGTGAATACTGATTAGTTTCTGTGCACCACCTAAGCTTCCGGTTCAGCCATCCCCCACTTCCTGTATAAACCTTTGTCCAGAAGCTTATTTCCTATCTTTACTTCCCACAGTACTTTTGTCTAGACCATCTTCTTACCCATTTGCTTATGCCCTGCAGTGCACTCTGGACTATGTAAGCCCAAAGCCAAAGAAAATAAGAAGTTTTTTGAAGGCCAGTCATGTTAGACACATGCTAGGAATGTCATACTTTTAAAATTGAAGTCAGGTTTCCAAAAACAGTATATATGTTTAATATTTAAAATAGCCTTGCTTTATTCAGAAACCTCACTTTATATTGCAATTACTGTTTATGGTTCAAAATGGATTCAGTAATAAACAAGGTTTTCTTCCAAAAAAGTTATTTTCCAAAAATACCAAAGAAGGTACTGCAACATTACAGCTAACTCTATTTTTTCATTTAATTTAAAGACAGTGTGAAGACGATGTCTTATCTTTTATTAATATCTACACAGAGTGGATTAAATTTCTGGAAAGTTATATCTGCATAGAGAATCTATAAATTTCTTGAGGTCAGAAAATAAAGCATAAAAAGACTTAAATCCTTTAAAGCTTTAAGCGCTATGACCAGTGAATAATAAACAACAAATAAATATTTAATTTGATCTTATAAATATCATTTGAAATGTATTTATTTTCAACCCCCCAAAATCTTAATTTTCTTTCATCAAGTTACGAGTTTCTGCTCACTTGCCATAATTTTGTTTTTCTTTTGCATTTGACCCCAACATAATAATATATGAAGACATCAGGATAAATGAAAGACCAACACCTGCCTTAATGTTGAAACTACAGGTAAGAGCTTCATGGTAAGACAGCCATCTCTCCCCTCTGAGTCTTACATTTTCCTAAAGGACATACAAATTGCACAGATATTTTATATGCTTTTTGCTATGTGATAACATCTTGAATACATACTTTAAATCAAAGGGAGAGTCACATTTATCTCCTTTTTAAAAAAATTTAAACATGGTGATTTCTTATTTTCTAAACTTAAAGAAAAGGAAAAGTGAAATAGAAAATCAAGTATTTTTAAACATTTGGGGGTTTTTGTTTGATTTTATTATTTTAATAAGAGACACAAAGTAAAACATGTAAAAACACAAGATCTTACCCAACACATTCTAAAAAATGCTTAATTGTCAAAGAAGCAGTATGCCTGTTATACTTATTACTGGCCTCTAATAGAAATAGATTTAAAAAGAATGTCTTGGAAAAACAGTGTACTTTCATCATTTCCTGAGAAGCTCAGTGATTACGAGCAATGCCAAGTAGAGCTCAATGTTCTTACCCTTGGAATCAAGAAAAAGAAAGTCCTTTAAAAGATCAAGATCTTTGATAGCAATAACAAAAACTAAATTTGCCAAAGGTAGGGCCCTCCTCTTATCAATTTCAGGCAAGAAGCAATCTTTCTCTGCATAGTGAAAAGTAAGCCACCTAAGGGAAAGATCTGTGTGACTGCAATAGCAAAAAATTGACTGGATGGTTGAAAAATAATACTTTTTAAGAATTTTTTGAAAATTTTATTTACACGTTGGTTTTTATGTCATTCTGAGATAGATTAAGAGGAAATGAAATTCTTTTCACACACAAAACACCTCCCTCGTGAAAATTTCTCACAGTTGCCTCTTTTACCTTCCTTCAGCTTTATCCTCTTCCTCAGTGAGTCTCCCTCATTGCTCCATATCCCTAAACCAATAGGAAGAATTTCCTTCAGACCCTTAAGCCTTGTATCTGTTACCATAGAGACAGGCATCATAAGATAGCTGCTCAGTAACATCCTCATGGAAATAAAATAAGAATCCTATGGGTTTTAAAGGAATTTCCAGTGCTACCAACGAACAGCAATGATATCCCTCCCTAGAAAAAAGGCAGGGATTTTAGTTTCACAATCATGGAATTATGGAGATTGTCATTTATGATGGTAAACCCAGAATCTCTTAAATTTATGCTTAGAATCTAATTACAGTTTCTCACATGATTTGAAAAAAAAAAATTCCCTTGTATCCACACGTTCAGGGAAATAGCTCAGAAATATTTCATCGCTAACTTTTAACTCTAGCATGTCTTATCAACCATTTCCTAACAGCCTCACTGTTGTTTTATAGTGCAGTACATCTATTTAAAAAGGTGTGCACCTCCCCAAATCACTGTAATACAAAAGCCGCTTAGAAAGATTATAGACCTACAGAGAGAGAAAAGGTAGCTGCAGGAAGTAATTCCCACTGACTTGACTTGTTTTCCACTGACTTCTGTACTTTCTGTAAGTCTACCAAAATCACAATAATTGAACAGTAACATTAAAAATAACTTAATCTTAGCAAACAGGTAAGTTCAGCAAGATCAATGGGCTTAGGCAAAGCAGATATTATAGAATTCAGAGATCTCAAATTTTCTTACAGACATAATAAACAGACATTTCTCAGCAAGTAAAATCTCTTAACAGATTAACTGCCACAATGGCCCCATCATGAACTGCTAAGCTGTATATCTGGACCACTTCGCAAAGTCTGTAGTGCTTACATATTATGGGTGATCACAACTTCTGTTTATGGTCTTCAGCTGATATTTAATGGTGGCCTCGCTTGTTCTAGACACTTGATTCAATGAGCAAAAAGCAAAGTCCTCTTACAGACTAGAGATAAGGTCAGCAAACTTTTACTACTAGGAAGGGCCAGATAATAAATATGGTCTCTGTCACCACCACTTAACTGCTGTGTTAGCATGAAAACAGCCAGAGACAATCTGTAAACGGATATGCTGCCAATAAAACTTTATTAATATTCACTTAACTCAAAATTTTATATAATTTTTATGTCACAAAATATTATTCATCTTTTTAAAAAACCATTTAGAAATACAGAAACCATTGTTAGCTGGCTAGACAGAAAGGGCCATGGCACGTGGGTCATAATTACTGGCATGGAGGGTGCCAATAGAGTACTAGAGACACTCAAAGGAATAGCTGAAAAGGGAAATTTATTTTAAGCCGTGGCTAGACTCAAAGATTCTTAAAATTAGAAATTATCTGACATCTTCTTCTTCAAATTCTCTTTAATGCAGGCACTGCACTCCCAGCAATGAACACTTCAGGAACAAGGAGTGCAGTATCTCACAAAGTAGTCAATTCTCTGCTTATACAATTATTGAAATAATATTTTTTTCTTCAGTACCAGAGAGGTAAAAATGAGTCTAACCCCTCTTCTACATTGTAGCTCATCTGATATTTGAAATTGGTCTAATTTTTCTTTATTCTTTTTCCTTCAAGCACTCTTCAATTTTTCCCTTTTCTAGAACCTTCAAGGCCCCTCAGCTGTTGTAGTTTCTAGCACACTTCACCAACCATCCAGGCATTTTCTTTTTTCACTGAACACTGTCTGAGGTGTTAAAATTCCTCTTAGACCATGGTATGCCTCTAAAAAAGTTCCTTCTCAACTTTGTTCTCTCTTTCTTTTTTTGTTTCCTTCCAGAAAGGATAAATGTCTAATATTACTTTTATTTTGTTTTGATGTCATATGAGACTGTGACTGACACTGAAATATGGCCAACAAAATCATTGTCTTTTTCAATGAATGATTGTTAAGCTTTAACTCTCTCACATACCATACTTGTTGCAATGATTTTTAAACTTTAGTGCAGGATGTTATTCCTCTTAAAATGTTATCTTTCTGGTGTCATCAAATTTTCTAGGTGATCATAATCCTCTGGTACATAATAATTCAATGCATTTCTTCTCTTTCTCAGTTGGACAAGCTATTTTGAGTTTTCTTCTTCTTTTGGATATTAGTATTTCACAGGCCAAAGGGTCAAAGTCAGAATTACAGGTCACACTATGAGAGATTAGTTCCAAGTCAGATAGATCCAGTTGGATAGAATTATATCATAGTCCTGTGAGAGCCCCCCTTCCTGGTTTACAATGATTCATTAATTGATAGACCAATACAGAATAATTTATCAAGGTAATTAATCTACCAGACATATCAAGTAGCAAATATTTCTCCATTTTGACTACATCATAAAAATCTTCAAAAAACTCTATGGTATAATCAAAGTAACTAGCCATATTGCCTACTGTTTCACAGAACCTTGGAGAATTACAGCCTGTATTGCCTTTCCCCTCATTCTAAATCATCCCATCTTCCTTAGGAATTCTAAGTTATTCCCAATGAGGGGAAAATATTGCTTATTTTTTCCAAAAAAAATTTCCAATAGGAGCAGTTGTTTACTCTCCCCACTTTTCTCCTTTTCCATTTTAGTTTGTTAACTCCAGCACCAATTTAAAATACTGTCATGGTTCTCTCTTTTTAAACAGTTTGATTTTTTTTTTCAGAAGTATGCACACACTTATGTGGTTTCTTTGTGTTTGCTTTTTCGTTCTTAAAATCTAGACAGCATGAGAATTGGAGAATAAAAGGAAGGAGCAAGCTTCTCAGGAAAAACACTTCAAAGCACCTTTCTTAACTGATAGTATCTCACCCTGCTCATCTTTCTAGACGAAGAGCAGTACATCTGAAGGCGGGCCAATCCAACACAAGTGGGAATTTTCATTAGACAATATTATCATTAAAGGAGAACTAAGGCACATTCTTGATTTAAAAAAATAATGTCGCTCAATAAGATTTTTACCTAAAAGAAGCAAATAGTTGCTATCTTTGCTTTTGTAGTATAAATGTCTTAGGAAAAACAATCTGGGTTTGTAGAGAATTGGGAAAAACAAAGATTTATACATAAATTTCGTATTTTAAAAATAGTTAAACATTTATATTTCATTTGTCCCACCTCTCTTTCACATACTATTTCTATTTTTATGCATTTCTTTTTCTTTTTTCTTTTTTTCCCTGAATCTCTTCAGAAAACACAGAATTAAGCAACTGAGGATTTGGCAACTTCACATGTTCTCATCACTGTGCACGCCAATCTTGTTCCACAGCCAGAAAGGTCAGCAATAATTTCCAGCTCTCATAAATGCATTTCTAAATAAAGGGACGCCTGCTCTTCAGGTGTGCGGCCCAAAGCCTCTAAGAGTTCATTAATAATCAACAGCTGGTGCCACCTAGTGTCTGTCCTCTTCATTCATCAGTGGAATCAAATACAAAGCACTTCTTAATCACAAACGAGGCAGCCTGAACGACAAACAAAAAAACATGGTCTGGGGGAGTCCAGGGGCTGATTTAAATTACACTATCTTCATTGAAAGGAAAACCTTCCTTTTAAAGTAACTATGGTAACAGGAGTGTAAGGTTAGCAGGAAGCTCACGTTTTTCTCACAGGAGACAATTCACAAAAGGAGAGTCCTACTAAAGATGTAATGTAAAAGAGTTTTTCCAGACTTGAACTGTCACTTACAATGGTTATAAAAAGTTGAGAAATAAAACTGACAGAAAAGAGCTGTGTTTTAAACAAGAGTTTAGATACAGCTGATTTTTGTCAACCAACCAAGAAATAACCTTCTATCATTTGGATGCAAAATTCTGTTAGTCTCTGAGTTCTCAAAGATTAAAGAAGTCCTTAACAGACTGTACCAAACACATACAGCACTCCAAAGCATTAACAGGAAATAATGAGGTTGCCTGAATCACATTATTTTTAAAAATGTTTCCAGCTAAAACTATACATCTAGGAAACTATTTTCTTTCCTGCTGTATGTATGAATTATGAATTACATATTCAACCACAGTCATGTACGCTTCAAGGTTAAAAAGTACTCATTTAAATCTCTATTTTTCAAAACAGAAGTTATGAACCCAAGTAGTATAATTAGCCCATCAGTTTCTAATTATTCACTGATATTTAAATACATGTTGTTTTAAGTCACTCTTTCTAAGAGGAACACGTAATTGAAAAACATGGACTAACATTCAGGGAAAAAAGTTACATAACAGCCAGTAGTGTTTCTTGACCAGACTGACTATTACTATTACTGACTATTACTACAGAAAAGGTACAGCACATATGAGCAATACTGTGTACACTGAAAGGTCATATTAGATGTTCATACATGATAGCCCATTAACTTGGATCATTTAGCTACTCAGGTTACTGGGGAAACTGGGCATAGAGCTGAAAGATTCTCTATCATATAGACAGTTAACAATCATTCTTTTCATACTTAGGAAAATCTATTTCTGTATTATTGGACATCTGTTTGAAGCAATTACTTGTTAAAACAGCTTTGAATGTTTTATTTTCTTGTTACCCTAGTGGTGATAAAAATTATTTCAATATGTTCGGTCCAATATATACTCACTGACAGATCCCTATGACAGCGTATGAAGATAGAATATGGAAACGATGGATAGTTTCTACAAAAAGCTTAAATTGTTCCCCTTTTCCCCAAAACTTTATTTTTAGAGGCTAATTCAGCCCAGGCTCATGCTCCAGTTGTTTAAAAGTACTTATAAGTATAACCCACTGACTGTATGGGAAAGAAATATTGCAAAACAGCAAAAGGGTTCTAAAAATTGTACGCAGTCAAGAAAGAATGCAAGACAAAACTCATTAAGGTTCCAAACTAATTAAATAAATAAATGCTCCAATTTTCAATAATTTATCATTTTCTGTAATTTTTCATTAACAGCTTTCAAAGCCCTATCCGAAACAAGCTGATACAGAGAAATTAAGAACAGTAATCAAGCGAGAAATGATAGACCAGCTGGGTCGACATCAACTTGGCAAAACGTGAATACAGTTCAATAGCTGAAACAGATGCTAGAGTTGTTGAAAAACCCTGCAGGAGATATTGATGTATTTTCTTCATATAATGCAGAATGACTGAATAAATGTCAAAATCTAGAAATGAATGAGGAGAAAAGACTGACAGCCAAACTCCTTATAAAATAGAAACCAAGTGTAACAGTTTTCAACCTATCCAAACATTCTATACATTCTCATTTTTCTCAATGTCTGAATATGCCAATAAATCAATCAGTCCTTGTAACTAAATAGCATGTAACTGATCTGGGGTAGATTTCCCCATAGATCCTCCCCCCCGGCCCCGTCATCATCTACCTGGAGAAACCTAGACTCTTGAAAAATACTTTATTCTAAAATCTTCCAACACTGATTTCTATCCCAGAAGGGTTTCCCTGAGGTTGGAGTCAAGCACACCCCCCCCCCAAAATCTAACGCAGCACAAGGAAATTTTAAAAACCATTCTGTAAAAGCAACACTGTTTGCAGAGTTTGGAGAGCTCGGCAACAAACCCCAGCTACCAACAGCTGCTTGTTCAAACATATGCTTTGTCATGGTCAGCTTCTAATTGTATTCATAATGATGTAATAGCTTTAATAATCCTACCTTCCATGCCAGCTGTTTTTCCTGTCACTCCATCATGCCAATAAGTTGGCTGCTGTAACAAATCAAGATAGTGCAAAACAGCATCTTTCTCCTGATTCTGTCATCTTCCTGAAAGCATTCTATTACTGCCGACTGCTGGGAACCAGAAAGTCTATTTGAATTCCAGCAGCTCCCCTTTCGCATGATTCAAGTTAGGTTAGGTGGGCATGCCTAACATGATTCTCTCAGTCATTTATTATGCAGCTGCTACAACGTCGGTGTGGTAACCACTCTGACTATCTGATACGTCAGTCGAACAAAACCTACACCTCAGAGCAAACACATGAGCCAGAGCAGCGTTCTGCATTTAACGAGCATTCTTCCTGCCTAAAAAGCAGTGGATCTGCAAATCTCTTTCAGTATCTATTCGTTCCTCTGTATGGCAAAGCCTCTGGATTAAATTATTTTCCTAACTATACCAAGAGTAGAGTTCCTTTGCCACACATCATATTATTCACACGGAAATTCTGGCTAATTTTCACTTCTCTTCACAGCCTTTAAAGGGTAAAAACTCTCTTCTGGTTGTACTTTTTTTTTTTTTTTTTTTCTGGTTGTACTTTTGAAATAAGGAAGCTGTGTGCTCAGTTCCACATCTCTGCTTTAATATAAAACATAGCATGCACTCTCTCAAATGGAATTTGTCTCTTGCGATTCTATGGAAATTTTTCTAAGAAGAGAAAGTTTTTCAAGAAAAGATTTATTTTGCACATTGGAGACATTTAAAGTCTGGTACTCTGTGTATTTCTCCTAAAAGTTGACTTTATACTTGATATTTTGACTTAAGAGGAGTGCTTTCTTTACAAGTGAGAAATGAGATTAGCTGACTCTCTCACACAACTTGTTTACCAAGTGAAAAAGTGTCATTTTAGGAAAACGTATTTTGTATTTTCAAAATACCATTTATGAATCAATAGCTTTAAAAAATTACCACTGCTATCATCTCTACAGTATTAATTTCATCTAAAATTTCTAAGTACGCCTCTCTCGGAGGGTTAACGTTTATAGTTTGAAATGATGAAAGAGGAAAATTGAACTATTTTCATAAGAAAAATACTTTTTCAAAAGGAAGAAGTGATAAAATCTTATGTTTCCTTTCAACCATCTACCCAATATTCAGTTTAGCAAAAAGTAAACAGCTTGTCGGGTCGCTACATTATGTGAGATGTGCCAATGTCACTGCTCTGAAATACTGTCTCCCTAAGGGGGGGTGTGTGTCTGTGTGTGTGTGTGTGTGTGTACATTTTAGCCATACTACCTCCATTTCAATTTAATGTAACAAACACAAATAATCCCTATATATTAAGACATATATACTAATGAGTAAC
Source organism: Balaenoptera musculus (assembly GCF_009873245.2). Lineage (NCBI taxonomy): Eukaryota > Metazoa > Chordata > Mammalia > Artiodactyla > Balaenopteridae > Balaenoptera > Balaenoptera musculus. The sequence continues at coordinate 28,992,226 of NC_045806.1, forward strand.
TTAGAGTTTATTATGTTTAATTTATAAATGCCAGGAAAAAAAAAACTCAGAAAGACAAACTGAGGCCATTTGAATCCAACAAAGTTCCTCTAATATATATACGGTCCAACATAACAATTCTGAAAATAGTGGTTTATCAATTACTGTTAATTTACAAAGAAATGACTTTTGTGCTGAGCATATCTAGCTTAGGTGTTGTGAACAGCATAAATAAATGCCATATGGTTTTATTTCTACTCTTAGCCTCTGTGTATCTCTCCAGCTTCAACTCTTGCCTCTCCTTCTTCCCTTCACACTCTGTTCCAGCCACAATGAACTTCTTTCTGTCCCTTTATAGCACTGTGCCCCTTACTGTCTCAGAGATATTGCATGTTCCGCTTCATCTTTCCATAAGCCACTTCTCACTTTTGATTGCCTACCTTCCATCCAATATTCAGGTATCAGCTTGAAACATAATTTGCTGTCAGCATCTTTCTTCCCCTAGATAAAATTATATTCCCCTGCTATGCAATTTCATAGCATCTTGCACTTCCTTTGTCTTCATCATAATAATGGCAGATACTTATATAGCAGAAGGTGGCAGGCACTGTTCTCACATATACCACATATATATCTATGTATATCTGTCTATCACTACCATATTGATACTCATTCAATCATCATATGGAACCTATGAGGGTGACTATTATTATATGAATTTTATATATGAGGAAACTAAGGCTCTGAAAAGTTAAATAACTCAGCCAAGGTCACATAACTTTATTTAACTGTTTGTATTTCCTGGTATACTATTAGTTCTTGAGACTGGAGATCATGCTTGTTTTGTCCATTGCTAAATCCTAATGCCAGCGCAGTATCTGGAAAATATTATTCCATTCTGCACTCATCCAGTAGAACCTGCTTTGCACAATGCACTGTAGTAAGCGCTGGTCATGGTCAAAACGGATATGAATCTTATTTTCATGGAGTTTATGGATGAGGGCAAGAGGTCCAAGGATCCACAGATAAAATTCAGACATCTATTAACTTGGATGAGAGACATACTACATCCATATTTTCATTAGCCTCTAGCATTATTTTCATTTGTGTTTGCATGCTATAAACCACAGTAGTATAAGCAGTACCTGTGCTTTTTTCTTGAATAAAAATCACAAATTTTTCACATGTTATAGATGCTGCATGTATCTCACAGTATTCTTTTACAGTCATCATTACTTTGACATTATGGTTATTATTAATTCCACCGCTATATTGTGTTACTTAATGTGTTAATAAGGAAATTAAACTTTTACAAATTTAAAAATATTTAGAAAACTTTATCTCAATACAACTGGTTTATGTTATAGTCCTAAATATTTTGTGTATTTAAATATAATTTAGATAAGCTTAACCAACTGTCAAAGGCCTTAAGATGTTACAGCTTTAATATGTTCCAGCAATCCCACTCCTGGGCATATATCTGGACAAAACTATAATTCAAAAAGATACATGCACCCCTATGTTCATAGCAGCATTATTCACAATAGGCAAGACACAGAAACAACCTAATTGTCCACGACAGATGAATGGATAAAGAAGATGTGATGTATATATATAAAATGGAATATTACTGAGCCATAAAAAAGAATGAAATAATGCCATTTGCAGCAACATGGATGGACCTAGAGATTATCATACTAAGTGAAGTAAGTCAGAAAGAGAAAGACAAATACCATATGATATCACTTATATGTGTAATCTAAAATATGACACAAATGAACCTATCTACAAAACAGAAACAGACTCACAGACATAGAGAGCAGACTTGTGGTTGCCAAGGTGTGGGGGAGGGATGGATTGGGAGTTTGGGGTTAGCAGATGCAAACTATTAAATATAGGATGGATAAACAACAAGGTCCTACTGTATAGCACGGGGAACTACACTCAATATCCTAAAACAAACCATAATGGAAAAGAATATATATATACACATAATATGTATAACTGAATCACTTCGCTGTACAGCAGAAATTAATACTCCATTGTAAATAAGCTATTATTCAAAATAAATTTAAAAATAAAATAAAATCTTAAATTTATATATAAAAAACAATGTTAGGGCTTTAAGCTTCACCAGGTGTCAATGCTAGAACCCCTGGCCTAGAGGATGGGGGAATATAGCATACTGGTTAATATCATTATCTCCAATATCTGACAACCTGGGTTCAAATCACATATCCATGGTTTAGTGTCGATGTGCTGTAGGGCAAGTTATCTTCAATTTACTCGTTCATAAAATAGGAATAAAAATTGGTCTTTTGCATTCTTGCTGGGAGGATTAAATAAGAGAATGACTGTAAAATACTTAGTATAACACTCACATTTTTTTAAACTTTTAATGATTTACATATTATTAGAGGAAAGGACAGATACAAAGCTATTACGACAAATAAACTGTGAAAGAGATACAAAGTATTTACAAAGATTCTTAAAACAGGAACTGGAACTCTCCTACACTATTGATGGAAATGTAAAATGGTAAAATCCATTTTGAAAACTGGTTTGGCAATTTGTTAAAATGGTAAACATATACATACTGTAAGAGCCACCCTTTCCAGTCAGAGAAAAATGAAAGCATATGTCCATAAAAAAAAAAAAAACCTGTACATGAGTATTCATAGCAGCTATATTTGTAAGAGCCCCAGCTGGAAACAATCCACATATTCATCATTATGTGAATGGATAAACAAACTATGGTATATCTATACAACAGAATACTACTTCGCCATGGAAAGGATTGGTCTATTGATATATGCACCACCATGAATGAAGTGCAAAAGAAGCATGCTAATTGAAAGAGGCCAAACAAAAAGAGTATGTACTGTATGATTTCACTGATACAAAACTCTAGAAAATGCAAATCAATCTGTAGTGACAGTAAGCACTTTAGTGGTTGCAAAGAGAAAGTACAGATGAGGGACAGAGAAGAGGTGTTATAAAAAGTCATGAATAAACTTGTAAGATGATGTACATATCTGCTATCTTGATTGTGGTGATGGTTTCACGGAGATAGATATATAGACAGATAGATAAAAACATATCAAGTTGTACATTTTAAATATGTACAGTTTATTAAATATCAATTATACCTCAATAACTATTAAAAACCTCCTTTTAATCAGACATAAGATCATTCAAATTAACTTAACTAAAAACTTAAAGTAACACAGTATCACCTCCTTAAAAAATTAACCTAAAGAATTTCATAATAAAGAATGTATGTTCTAAATAATTCTATCTACATGTAATAATCCTGATAATCCCAAGAAAGTAATTTTCCCCACCATCTGCTATTTATAGCTCAATGTTATGACTGAACAACCTGAAAACTGACGTGTATCCAATAACAGAGAAGAATTTTGTCCTATTCAACATACGTAATTTTGTTTGTTTATTGTGAGCATATAAACCAGTAAAATAAACAAACTGTTAGGCTGGTACAGAATGATCAGCTGCATAAAATCTAAGGTACTGATCGATATTAGCTTGTTGCCATGTAATTCCATGTTACAGAAAACCTTGGAAGAAGCTTCCTTTGTTAAGTAATGATTAAAGATTAAAGGACTTGATTTTATAAGTTATCCTCATTTCATAGCAAAGGATATCATAACAAACTCAATGAGTATTTTGAGGGGAGGATGGCTGAAAAAAGGCCAATTGAATCTATGTGATAGTAGACTGAAAACAATAAAACCCATTCTCACATCAAATTTTCTTATACGCTATATTCAAAGTGTTGAGGTGGTAGAAATTTTAGCCAGATCACTGAACTTTTAAAAATTATTACCTCAGTGAAGTTACAGTGGATCAAGGAAAAGCAGAAAATCTTATCTTCATAATTTGAATCTAACACTGTTCTCCTCCCCAGTCTAGATCAGCCAAAATATATAAAAATGTTGGACACACACACACACACACACACACACACACACACACACACACAGCAGCAGCAGCAGATCATATCACTGTCTCTACTGTCTCTGGTGGCTTCTTGTCACCCTTAGAACTAAAGCTCTTATTATACATGTGTGAAACTGACTTTCTCCTCTCTTCTACCATGCTACTCCCTATTCCTTTCCTTATTTTTCTCTAATCACACTGGCCTTACTTCTCTTCAGACATTCCAAGATTATTCCCACCTTGGGGTATTTTCCTTAGCTAATTTTTCCTACTAGGAACATCTTTCCACAGATACTACAAAGTTCACTCCTCTTCATCCAGGTCTCTGTCCAAATGTCACCTCAACAGAAAGCCCTTTCTGGACTTCTCTCTCTAAAGGAACACTTCCTTGACCTTAATCCTTCTGTATTTCTTTTACTGTTTTACTTTTTAAAATAACACTTATGTTACCACCTGGCATCAAAGTATTGATTTCAATCATTCATTCAAACATTTATTAAGCACTTACTTTATGCCCGACATTTTTCTGGGTGTTTGGAATAGTATTGACCTCATAGAGTTTGTAGTTTTGTGGAAAAAATATATTGGACACAATCAAAGGTATGATTCAAAAAAAGTGTGATGAGTGCTACAGGCATAAATAGAATGTTTTTAGAAGCATATGATTAAAGAACTAATCTTACAAAGTACTTCTTAAATATGGAACTAAAGGATAAATGGTAATTACATGGATCAAGGGATAAAGGTGGAAAGTACTATAGGCAGAGGGAATAAGGCAGAAAACCATTCAAAAACTGAAAAAAAAAAACCCCAAAAACCCATGATGACTGGAGTACAGTGAATGACAGGGAGAGTAAAACATGATGACCAGGAAGAGGGTGTCAAGATAAGCAGGGTTTAGATCATGTGGGCCTCATTGTCAGCCCTGTTAAAGATCCTGCAGTTTATCTTAGGAACACTGGAAAGCCACTGAAAGGTATTAAGTAAGTGAGTTACATGGTAAGACTGTATGTCAAATGTATAAACCAGAATGTACTGGGCAATTTCAGTATATCAGGCAAGATAACTTGACTATATCTGCTAGCAAAAAAGACAGAAAAAAGCAATGAGCTTCTATAGATATTTAAAAGGGAGAACTGATAGAACATAATGATTGTTTGGAAACTGAAGGTTCAGGAATATGAAGGAGTAAACATTTACTTCCACATTTTCAACTTGAGCAATTAAGAGAATGGTGGCAATATTTCCTGGAACAGCCAGGTTGGAAAACGATGAGGCCTTGAGTTTTGCTTCTGTTGAGTTTGATAAACTTGGGAGACATTCGAGAAAAAGCATAAAGGAGGACACAGTTAGATATTAGGGTCTAAATTTCAGAAAACATAAACATTTTAGATGTGCCATCATTTGATAGAAAATGAAGCCATCCATTTGAACAAAACTTGGATATGGAGCAAGCCAAGGAAAGAGACGAGAGCCTAGGATGGCACACTGAGGTACTCTACCAATTAATGACTGGATGATAAAGAAAGACTTATCAAGATATTGAGAAGGAATGCCCAGAGAAAAAGAGGAAAAGAAAAAAAAAACACACATGGACCATGACATTCTTAAAGTTTAAGGGATAGGTAGTTGAAAGAAAGAAGAAATTATCAACTGGGTCAAATACGTTTAAGAGATGCAATGAGAAGAAGACTAAGAAGTTCTGGGTTTAGGAACATAACTAACATGGTGAGCTGAATGTGAACAATTTCAGAGGAGCAGTAAAGGTAGAAGACAAGTTAGAACAGGTTGAAGAGTTAGCGGACCAATGTGGGAAGATAGTTAAAGGAGCCTTTGCAGGCAACATATATTTTTTTCTACTTTAGGGTTTATTTTTCCTGACAATATACAAACCTAGTTATATTAAATATACCTAACATTCTACACAATTTTCAAAACTTTAAGTAGCATCAATGCCTAGGAACGCTGATTGACTGGTAGGGAAGACCAGATTGAATTTTTTCTTATCCAGTTTATTACCCACACTTCCCCCACATATGCTTACTCCCATACTCATTGGAGCTGCAGTATCCGTGCCTCTTTATTGGCATATTGTACCAGTTACTTAAAGAGAGAAATTTAAATATCCACTATGATTGCTGATTTCTCAGAATCTCCACTTAATTGTCAATTTTGCTTCACTCCTTTTGAAGGTGCCTCCAAGTTCTATATGCCTATACATCCACATTGATTTGACCCATTATATCATTACAAAATTTCCTTTCTCTCTCATACCTCTTGCTTCAGTCTCCCTTGTCTGATATTAATATCACCATATCAATATTCTTTTGGTTCATGTTTGTATGTATCTTGCAACCTATCTGTGTCATTATAATTAAAGTGGTTTTCTTCTGAACAGGCCGTTCTGGCTGTTTTTCCTCAGTATGACAATTTTTGTTTTTTTAACCAGTGGTTAAAATGCCATCTACCATCCTGGTATTTTCTTTTTGTCCTATTTTTTCACTTATTTCTCTACTCTAACATTTTTGCTACTGTTAATTATTGGACTTCCACATACGGTCGATACTACACCATTCATTGCTTTTATTGTTACTTTAGACAATTATCTTTTATATTTACCCAGTTGTTTGGTTTTTTTTTTACCATTATTGGAGAAGTTTATTCATTTTTGCAGGTCTGTTTTTTTCTATCCAGAATAATTTTTCTTCAGCCTGCAGAATGTCCTTTAGAATTTACACTAGTGTAGAACTACTGGTGATAAATTATCTCACCTTTTGGATGACTGAGACCATCTCTATTTGACCTTCATTATTTTTTTGTTAACAACTTTCTGTTTTGAAGGATTGCACATTCACGTGCAGTTTTAAGAAATCATGCTGCATACTCTTCACCCAATTTTCGCCAATGGTAACATCTTGCATACCTATAGTACAATGTCACAAACAGGAATTTGACAGTGAGACCATCTTATTTAGATGTCAACAGTTTTACATGTATTTCCCTTCCTCCCTGCTTCCTTCCTTCCATGTATTTTGTTCAAGGACATTTTATCACATGTGTACTTCGTGTGACCATCACCACAGCCAAGATACAAAACAGTCCCATCACAAGAATCCCTCATCCTACCCTTTTATTGCCATAGCCACCTCTCTTCTAGTTTCTGGCTTCTAAAGAGTTACCAAAATAAAATAAATGGGAAAAAAAGGAAGGAAATAATAAAGATAAGGCACAGATAAATGATATTGAAAACCACAGAGACAATCAGTGTAACAAAAAGACAATTCTTTGAAAAAAGAAACAAATTTACAAATTTTTGGCAATAGTGACAAAGATAAAAAGAGAAAAGACACAAATCATCAATAATAGGAATGGAACAGGAGATATCACTATAGACCTCAAAGTCATTAAAAGGATACTTAGAGAACACTAACAATAATTTTAGGCTCATAAATTCTACAACTTAAAAGAAATGGAACAATTCTTTGAAAACCAGAAGCTATAAAAACTCAACCAAGATGAAACAGACAACATGAATAGTCCTGTGGACACTAAAAAAATCAAATGTATAATTAAAAAGCTATAGGAAAAGTAATCTCCAGGCCTGGATGATTTTATTGGAGAAATCTACCAAGCGTTTAAAGAATTAACACCAATTTTAAACACTCTCTTCAAGAAAACAGAAGAGGAGGGATTATTTCCCAACTCATTTTATTAGGCCAGTATTACCTTGACATTCAAAACTAGAAAAAGACAGGGGAAAAAGAAAACTATAGACCAATATCCCTCATGAATACAGAAGCATTAATTCTTTTTTTTTTTAATTGGAGTGTAGTTGCTTTACAATGTTGTGTTAGTTTCTGCTGTACAGCAAAGTGAATCAGCTATACGTATACATATAACCCCTCCGTTTTGGATTTCCTTCCCATTTAGGTCACCGCAGAGCACTGAGTAGAGTTCCCTGTGCTATACAGTAGGTTCTCATCAGTTATCTATTTTATACTTAGTAGTGTATACATGTCAATCCCAATCTTCCAATTCACCCACCCCCTCTTTCCCCCTTTGGTGTCCATACATTTGTTCTCTACGTCTGTGTCTCTATTTCTGCTTTGCAAATTGGTTCATCTGTACCATTTTTCTAGATTCCACATATATACATTAATATACGATATTTGTTTTATTCTTTCTGACTTACTTCACTCTGTATGACAGTCTCTAGGCCCATCCACATCTCTGCAAGTGGCACAATTTCGCAGAAGCACTAATTCTTAACAAAATTTAGCCAATAGAATTTAGCAATATATAAAAAGAATTATATACCACTATCATCGAAATGATTATAAATTCACAAGAAGTTACAAGGATAATTCAGAGAAGTTCCCTGTACCCATTACCTAGTTTCCCCAAAAGTTACTTCTTAAATATAGTACAGTTTCAAAACCAAGAAATGAATGTTGGTACTAGGTGTATATATAGTTCTAAGTCATTTTACCATGTGTGTGCATTTGTGTAACCACCACTGCAATCCAGATACAAAATCTCCATCATCACAAAAATCTACTCACTACCCCTTTGTAGCCACACCCACACCCTCCCCACAAAATCCCTAACCATTGGTAACCATTAAATTGTTTTTCATCTCTATAATTTTGTTATTTCTACAATGTAATATAAATAGAATCATAGATTATATAACTATTTGAGGTTGGCTTTTTTCCTCACTCAGCATAATGCTCTAGATCCATCCAATATTTATTAATCAATAGTTTATTACTTTTTATTGCTGAGTAGTATTCCATGGCATTCATATACACATTTTGTTTAAATGTTCATGTAATGTAGAACATTTTGGTTGTTTCCAGTCTTTGGCTATTAGAAATAAAGCTGCTATGAACAATAATGTACAGATATTTTTCTGTGAACACATAATTTCATTTCTTGGGATTAATGGCCAAAAGAGCACTTGCTAGATCACAGAGCATTTGACTATATATACATACATACATTTATATATATACATATATATATATATATATATTTTTTTTTTTTTTTTTTTAAGAAACTGCCAAAATATTTTCCAAAGTGGCTGTACTACTTTGCATTCCCACTGGTATGTATGAGAGATCCAGTTTCTCTGCATCCTGTGTCGGCATTTGGTACTGTCATTAAATAAATATACATATATATATATTTAGCTCTTCTGATATGTGTGTAGTGATATCTCATTGAATTCTTAATGTTCATTTTCCTGATGCTTAGTGATGTTGAACATGTAGACTTTTTCACATGCTTATTTACCATCTATATATCATCTTCAGTAAAAGGTTGCTTCATTCTTTTTGCCCATTAAAAAGTTTGGATTGTTTGTTTTTCCTGTTTTCAGATTTCTTTATATATTCTGGCTAACAGTTTTTTTTTTTTAATTCAGATGTGTGGTTTGCACATATTTTCTTCATGTCTGGAGTCTGTATTTTCAACCTTATAATAGAGTCTTTCACAGAGCCTATTTGTTTTATATTTTGATAGATTCTAATTTATCAATTTTAAAAAATTTTATAAATCATGCTTTTCATGGCATGAAACTCTTCAATTAGCTCTTCAACAAGCTCTAGGTCCCAAATACTTTCTCCCATGTTTTATTCTTTAAGTTTTACAATTTTACATTTTATACTCATCATACACTTATATGATTCACTTTGAAGTAATTAGTTAATAAACTGAGTTTTAGTTCAATTTTTTTTTTTCTGGCCCATAGATATCCAGTTGCTATAGCACCATTTGTTGGAAAAAGCATACTTTTCCATTGAATTGCTTTGACAATTTTGTCAAAAATAAGTTGGCCATACTTGTATGGACTTTTTTTTCCATCCTCTTTTCTATCCTTCCACAAACACCATTCTTGATTAGCAACACTATGTAAAAATATTCAAGGTGTAGTGATTCCTCCCATTTTATTCTTATTAAGATTGTTTTAGCAGTAAGTGTATTTCATTAGATTGTCAAATTTATGAGTGTATAGTTTTTTGCAATATTCCCCCTTCATCCTATTGATGTTTTCAGGATTTCAGGATGTTTCCCCCTTCATCCTATTGATGTTTTCAGAATTGTCAGATTTATGAGTGTATAGTTTTTTGCAATATTTCCCCTTCATCCTATTGATGTTTTAGTGATATTCTTCATATTGGTAATTTGTGTTTTTATTCTTTGCCAGTCTTGCTAGAGGTTTATCAGTTTTACTAATTTATTCATTTTGAATGATTTTTTGTTTCATTGATTTCCTCTTCTTGTTTCATTTTCATTGTTTTCTACTCCTATATTTGTATTTCTTTCCTTCTACTTGCTTTGAGCTTACAATGGTATTCTTTTTTCTAGTTTCTTGATGTAGGAGTTTATTGATTTAAGACTTTTCTGATGTATTCATTTAATGTTATAAATTTCCCCTACAGCACAGCTTTAGCTGAACTACAAAATTTCACATTTAATTTAAAATTACCATTTTCACTCAATTCAATGTATTTTTAAAAACGTCTCTTGCAACTCCCCTTTCTGACTCATGGATTATATAATTGTCTCATTAGTTTCAGTGTTTAGAGATTTTCCTGTTATCTTTTTGATACGTTTATCTAGTTTGATTAGAGAACACATTGTATATGATTTCAATTTTTTAAAAAATTGTTGATGGTTGTTTTATGGCCCAAGATAGGGTCTACACCTTGGTATCTGTTTCATGGACACTTAAAAAGATTGTATATTCTGCTGTTGGTAAGTGTTCTATAAATATGTAATAGATCCTGTTGGTTAATGGTATTGTTAAGTTCCTCTGTATCCTTGATGATTTTCTGTCTAGTTGATCTATCAATTACTGAAAGTGGAGTTGAAGTCTCCAACTATAACTGTGGATGTGTCTATTTCTCCTTCCAACTCTATCAGTTTTTATTTCACGTATTTTGCAGCTCTATTTTTGGGTGCAAATACATTTAGAATTGATATTGCATATTGCTTCTTGGTGTACTGACCCTTTTGGCATTATGTAAAACTCGTGTCTATCTCATAATTTTCTTTGTTTGGAAGACTACTTTACCTGATGTTAATTTAGCCACTCTTGTTTTATTTAATTAATGTATGCAAGTATATATTGTTCTATCCTTTTACTTCAGCCTACCTTTATCACTAGAGTTTAAGTGATTTCATCTAGATTGCATATTGGTGGGTCATCTTTTCTTTATCCACTCTGCCAATATCTGTATTATAATTATTTTACTTCAACTATCTACATTTAAGGTAATTATAAATATGTTATGGCTTAAGTCTACCAATTTATTACTTTTGATTGTTTTCTCTGGTTCTGTTCCTGTGTTTTTCTTTTCTTGACTTCCTTTGGGTTGCTTGAAAAATTTTTAGGATTCTTTATTATAGTATTTTTTAGGACATCACTCTGTATAGTACATTTAGTGGTTATTTTAGGTAATACAATATACATACATAGCTTTTCACAATCTACTGATCTTGCTCTTTTACTACTTTAAGTAAAGCATAAATATTTTACTTCCGTTTAAGTCCCTTTACCCTCCAAACTTTTGAAATATAACTATCTGAACTATTTCCTCCACACACATTAAGCACCATATCAGGTGGTGGTACAACTTTTACTTCAACAATAAAACATGATTTAAGAAGCTAATGGGAAGGTGAGTCTATTATACTTATCCTTATTTTTTTCCATTTCAATGTTCTTTCCATTCTGAGATTCCAAGCCTTTTTTTTTTTTTTTTCTGTTATTTCCTTTCTGCTTAGACAACTTCCTTCAGTCACTCTTTAAGGGCAGGATTGCTAACAACAAATTAGCTTAGTTTTCCTTCATCTGAGAATGTTTTTATATCACCTTAATTCCTTAAGCAATGTCTTCCTTGTCATGGGAATCTCGTCTATTTGAATCCTCACATTTTGGGTCCTATTTATAATTGTTTGTTCCTGTCATATACTTAGTGCTAAATCAGTGTTCATTGTATGAATGAATGTTCTTTCACTTTATCCATATAATCACTGTTTTAATCAAGGTTGTGATAATCTTTCTTCTTTATAAATTCTTTCTTCCTGGTTTGTCCAAATTAAGTACTAGAACATCCATTCTTTAATTCCCCTGTAAATATCGGTGTTTACACATCAATCAAATAGGTATCTGTTGAACACTTATGATATACTTTATCTAACACTTAGAGGGTTAGTTTTGAAGTAAAATTTTAAAAACTCATGCCTTTTATAATACTACACTGTAGCCAAGAAGAATGTAAAGAAACATGAAACAGCTTATTAAAAATGGATAGCAACATATACTTAAGTTCAAAAATCACAGGGACTCCTTCACTTTAAAGGCCTCTTTATATAAGAAATCTATTTTAAATTTCCACCTGCATATCCTATGGTCAAAATTACTATGAGAGTACTATGCACATAAGAAGGCTATTTTATCCAAATCAAAGTTCATTCTCATTATAATTTTATAAAACTCTTCCAAAATCAAGGAGCTAAGGGAGATACATGTTGAGTCCCAAGATTTATTTAAGATATAAAATATGACGCCCAAATGCCACAACTAGTTAATAAAACCAACAAACCAAAACCCCACAGACCCTGGCTACTAATTTTTTTTGTTGTTTCTATCCAATCATCATTTTATGATCCTATTTCTCAGCCAATCTCCTTCATTCCTCTGAAGTACATCTGGTTAAAGGCTTTCCCTCTAATCATTGTAAGAAGTAAAATTTATAAAATAACTATTACTCTAAGTTTGTGTAGAATATTGTCACATTTTATAGAATTTGAAGAATGTACTTACAATTCCCCCCAAATTGTGTCCAGAGCTAATTTCTTCCCTATTACTTTCTCCCTTTATTTCTTTCTTACTAACTGGAAGAGAAGGCAACACCTCCTTCCCATTTGGAATTCCAATACTCTCCAACCCACTAATAGCTCTGGTATTTGCTATATCACATTCTGCCCTAATTAAGTGGAGCACCAAGAGTAACATCCTCTTGCTTTATGTGGTCAGTGTATTATCAACTGCTCTTCTGCATGAGATGATTTGTCAGGATGCTAGAGGCAAGACTTTTTCCCCCCAGGTATCCACCCTCTCTTCTGCTTTTTTTTTTTTTTCTTTAAGGGGTCATCATGTAGGTTTTCCCCTTCCTGGCTGTACCACTAAGCATCTTCAAAATTGGACCAGTGTTAATTGTTTTTCTCTGACAGTTCCAGGCTGAGAACTGTTACACTCCAAACTTAACTGGCATTCTTTCACTTACATCTGGTCTCTGTGCCCTCCAATGTAATAACTAACCTAACTAATTATTTCCACTAATAGTGGGGAGATTGTTGAGCCACAGATAATATCACTCCCAGGTAATATCAGCCAAGGTATTTGTAGGCATTCTTCTGGAGATGAAGTGATCACCCATCTTTTTTCAAACCTAAGAAATCACACCAAGATTGGCAACTCAAATTTTGTAAATATGAGTAGTAATGCCATTGTAGGCTAGGTATTTGTTACAAATGGGGCTTTTAAGTATCTCTCAAATCACACTAGGTATATAACACCAATTATTCCAACATTGTGGACAACCTTGCATTAAAAAAGGCAATTCATTTTGACTAACAATCCTTTTTTTTTTTTTTTAAATTTTTAACTTGTATGTTCTTTTTTTTTTTTTAAACATCTTTATTGAAGTATAATTGCCTTACAATGGTATGTTAGCTTCTGCTTTATAACAAAGTGAATCAGTTATACATATACAATATGTTCCCATTTCTCTTCCCTCTTGCATCTCCCTCCCTCCCACCCTCCCCATCCCACCCCTCTAGGTGGTCACAAAGCACCGAGCTGATCTCCCTGTGCTATGCAGCTGCTTCCCACTAGCTATCTATTTTACATTTGGTAGTGTATATATGTCCATGACACTCTCTTACCCTGTCACATCTCACCCCACCCCCTCCCCATATCCTCAAGTCCATTCTCTAGTAGGTCTGTGTCTTTATTCCCGTCTTGCCACTAGGTTCTTCATGGCCTTTTTTTTTTTTTCCTTAGATTCCGTATATATGTGTTAGCATACTGTATTTGTTTTTCTCTTTCTGACTTACTTCACTCCATCGACAGATGAATGGATAAAGAAGATGTGGCACATATATACAATGGAATATTACTCAGCCATAAAAAGAAATGAAATGGAGTTATTTGTAATGAGGTGGATGGAGTTAGAGTCTGTCATACAGAGTGAAGTAAGTCAGAAAGTAACAATCCTTTTTAAGCTTGAAATCTCTTAAGAAGTAATTCAAAAATCTCTGGTAAATATTTAATTGCCTTATGTCTCGAGTGTTGGCTTATTAATTAAATCTGAATAAAAGTGCCACATTAAAGGCATTTATTCTTTGCAAATGGTTAACAAAAAGTTTCCTAACAACCACACTTTCCCTAATACACGATAAGAACATAGTAATCTATCTTAGGTTCACAGTAAGCACTTTATATTTCGAGTTGAACCTGTGTATTCAAGTATCATACGGGAACAAACAGCAGCTGGGGGTCACAATCACGTATGTCACCTAGATGAAAACAATTAACTTGTTTTCCCTAATCTTTCAGTATTTCAATGAAGCTCAAAATGCTAACCTGAAAAGACATGTATGTATTTTGGTAGAAGAGAACTTTCAGTTCATTCTTTCAAACTTTCTCGGAATTGAAAAGAGCTCTTTTGTGATAGAGAACGGCAATTCAGGTCAAAGAAATAATAATAATCTCAAATAAAAGAGCAAATTTACCACTAGCTATGAGCACTGTTTACTTAACTGTTATCTTACATTGAATAGATAAAATTTATAAATGACAAAATTGCCCTTACTTTCAGATCATTGATAAAAATTATAGTCATTATATACAGAAAATTTTATATATATATATATATATATATATATATATATATATATATATATATATATAATTTTGACCAAGAGGGAATTCCTCTTGTGTATATTTTATGTGGTTGTAGTAACTCTAGACTATTATTTCTGTTTTTGATGATAAATGAAAATATCAGATACCCCAAATCTTTTTTGCAACCTACAGCCATTAGTTTGTTGTAGCAAGCTTTACAATTGTGCACTGGGTCATTTACCTGCAGACAATTTACTTTTTGGGTTCACTATTGTTTCTCTTTGTCCCTTTCCTTCTTCCTTTGAGCCGAGTTGCTAATGATTCATGAAAGGAAGAAAAGTAAAAATTCACAGGGAAATAAGTTAATGCAATAACACGTGTGTTTTCTACCAAATGCTCAAAGTGATAGCCTGTATATGCTTTCTGAGATCTGAAGCAGCATCTCACAAACAAAAGACATTTTTAATCCCTCTTCACAAACGGATTTTTCCTCCCTATTTTTATTTTTAAATAATCACAAAGATAACACATTTTGGAGAATAAGCTAAGAGAGAGTGGCCAAAAACCTAAGACAAAATACATGAAAAAACATCTACATGGACCACATCCTTTAGTTAAAATCCATACTAAGTCAAAAGATCACCTTTCATTTTGCCTTATAAATATGTTCAGCATTTAAATTCATAAGATTTCTCACCAATGTGACATTGTGGACATCATTCCCTAACAAAAGGAAAAGTGTTACTCCTATGAGGCAGCCAATTTATTTTTCATAACAGTGATGTATGTGACAAATCGGACATTTGTTTTTCATTTAAAAAAGTCAGAGTCTGGATACTCAGCTTCAATTGTTTTGCTGTAGGAACCACAAAATATATACTTCTTATTGTATTTTTGCAAGGACACAGGCACAGTGAGAGCACAATAACTTCATGCATGGCTTAGCTACCCACAAGTGGAGATGGATCCATCTAGTCATTGAGTAACAGATCCTTTTGTGCCAAGAATTCGCTCTTTAAACATAGAATCAAAAGATGTTACAAAAAAATGAGGGACTAAGCTTTTACATCATTTTGCTACATAAAGATAGAATCAGAGGATATTAAAAAAAAAACAAGGGACTGACCTTTCAGATCATCTCTTTCAAATCTTTCTATCTATGGATGAGAAAACTAAGGCTATAAAGAAAAGGACAGCCCACAATAGAGAAGAGTTAGTAACTGCGCTGAGACAAAAACTCTGAATGCCAGTCCAATGCTCTTTTACCCTTTTAGGAGCTTCTAAAGGCCATGATCCTTTAAGGAATCGGGTGGCTCCAGGTTTCTGCACTTACTGCACAGCTTTTAAAATAGTCCCTGTGTAAATAAACTCTGCTCAAACTACTTTGAGTGTGCTCTCTGTTTTCTATTAGGACCCTACGGATATACTATCTCTTAGTCATAACACAAATCTTCTGAGCTTCAATTTTTCATCTGTAAAAAAAAGAGGTGATGAAAATATAGACCTCACAGAAATGAGATGAAAATTGAATGAGATAATGTATGCAAATCACTTAACAAAGTGCCTGACACATAGTAAACAATTAATGTTAATTATCACTAGTGTGTGTACTAGGTCTTATTCTTCTCCATAAGTAAAGGTGTATAGGGAATTTTGATATCTAGCATATTTAGGAGATAGAATGTTGTGGGAATCTCAGTAGCTACTTGAGAAAATTATCCTATTATGCATTTACCGATTTCAATTAATAAATAGATACAGAGGATCTAATTTTAAGGTATCCCCATCTTTTATACCCAAACGTTCCCCAAATAAAAACTATTAATAACTAATCCAAAAATCTCATAATATTACCATTTTCTATCTTGTATCATAAGTGAGGTCATAACTTAAAGATCTGTATCTCACATTTGATAAATATTTTTAGAAAGAAACAAGTTTCTTAAGGGACACAATAGGCATCACGGGATTCTGAGGCTAACCAATACCATCAACATGATCACTTATCATCATACAATTGATATATACAAGGGGAACTGAAATATTTTAATCATAATGCCAAATAAACTTTCTTTTGTATTATTTAGAGGTTTAACATGGACTATGTATATATGTACTAAATCCAGTTCTTTCACGAGATTCAAATATCTGTTTAAGGGAGTTCTTTTCTTTCAATCAAAGGTTGACATGAATATAGCAGAGTTGGTTTACATTCTGTTTACCTGAAACTTTTAATGATGATTTAGAACACGTAAATTTGCTCCCTATTCGTTCAAAACGTTGCTCCCTATTCCACTTCAAAAGTGGAAAGAAATAGGTCCTCAAGAGCACGGTGGTTCCCTTAGGGTGAACTAGAGCTAAAATATGAGTTTGAAGTAACTCCCAGTTAGAGAAGAGTGGCATGAAAATAATAAGATTAAATTAATTTAGCTTTTATCAGCATCTCTGGGAGACTGCTTACAGGATGCCCAGGGATGAAATAACATTGGTGTCTGCCAGTCATATGCTGGAATCTTGGCAGACAGTCATGGCAGTGCTTATACAGACCTTAAGAGTACACAGTTTTTACTTATTTTCTCGTTTTCTTAAGCATTAGGTTTTTTTTTCTATGCCCAATTAGAAAATAATTGTTAAGAAGAATTTTTTTTTAGTTTTTCACATATTTTTTTCCTCGCCAAGGCCCCACAAAGTAGTTATAAAACTTTAACTATCTATTTTTAATTCTTTAATCTTATGGAAAAGCAGCAAGGAATTCTGAGCAAGTATCACCCTCTTTAAGAATCAAGGGACAATCTACTCTAAATAACCAAATAAATGTTAAAGCCATTAATATCAAGACCCCAATGATAATTATTTCACTTTAAAGAAGAGAATCAGGAATATTTTAGAAAACTATCAGGACAAAGCTAGACAAGTTCAGGGCTAAACAAGGTAAGTCACAAGGTGAAAGGTAATACTCAGAGTTTCCATAACAAAGTTCCAAAGGTGTAAATGTTTTCTTGGGGGAATGCTGGATGAGAAAGAAGAGACAGATACAACATTTACCATATGTCTCTAGGTAGCAAGATATTTGGGAACATGTCAGACAAATATGAGCTCAGCTGAGCTCTTACAAGAACATTACTATGGATTAAGTACTTAGGGTTTCCAAGTTCAGTTCCCTTATTTCTATGATATGATACAAACCTACTTAAAGGGTTGTTGTAAGCATCCATTTGTTCATCATTTATTCATCCATTTAAAAATATTTCTTGTTTCTTATGTGGCAAGCTCTGCTCTAAGTACTATGGATTCAGTAGTAGAAAACCATGGTTTCAAATTTTGGGAGCTTATAATCCATGGAAGACAGACACACCAACACACATCAAAATAATGTGTGGTAAGTATTACGAGAAGGGAAATATAGAAGCTATGATCACATGTAGCAGATGGAAGCCTCATGGGAAAAATGAAGAATATTAGGTGATACATATAAAAAGATTTTGCAATAAACCAGTAACTATATTGTATCAAAAAAGTGAATAGGAAGTGGTCTGGTAAACATACCAAAATGGTTAAGACAGAAGCAGCAACTTTAGCCAAGGCATGTACTTTTGGGGATCTATAAAATATAGAAGCAGGTCTTAGGGTAAGATGAGATTGGAAAAGTAACTGGGAAAATATCTTTAATGGTATAAATGCCAGGCTAATAACTTTGGACTTCAGTCTATATGTCCTGTTTATGGTATGCCAAGGAGAACTTAAAATCATAGTACAGAGAGTATGGTATATCTTCCTATAGCATTAACTTACTAGAAGGTATATAAAAATCTACAAGAGACACATTGAAGAATATTACATGATATTCACATGACGTATAAAGAAAAATATGAAGTAGATAAATTTCTGACTGCTGGTAGCAACTTCAGCACCCAAATGTATTCACCTCTATAATTAGGAGATTTTAGGAATAGTTATTTACTCATTTACTGGCAGGGAATCATGGAAAATTTTAGCCAAGCAACGTCATGCTCACAGTACCTAGCAAGACTGCAATTTATTAACATAAAGAGGTTAATTTTCTATCAAATTTTCTTAGTAAAAACTTAGATTTTAATGTTTATTTTTCTAACTAAGAAATTACTTTTAGTCTCACTCCATGTATATATAAAATTCTGAGGAAAGTGACACACAAAAGAGATAAATCTATGTTTCAGTAGTGGTACCTGGCAGAATTTTTGGCATTCAGATGTCTGCCAAGGAATGATGGGCCAGGTCAACAGCTCGTGGTTATATTCCTAGAGAGGAAATCTGCATTCTCAGCTTCAAATGAGAAGATACTCTGCTACCTAATAAGGGATGTTTAAGTTAACTCCAAGGCAGTGATAGATAGATAGATACATAGATAGATGGATAGAGTAAATAAAAGTTTTTCAGAAAGATTCATTTCCTTAAATTTGCTATAACAAAGTATTACTTGCCTGAAAATAACGGGAAATTTTTAGTGTGGTAAATCTAATGAATGCAGGTGCCTTTTGAATAGTCTAATTTCTTCAAGCCTCCAAGAGAAGACAAGGAGGAGGTACAAGATCAAGCTGTGACAGCCAATCTCTCCAGATACCTAGGTAATGCCAAGAAATCCAGGAGTGCATCTTTCAGCCTGCTCTGCTAGAATTCAAAATGTCATATAAGCATTCAAGGGCTAGATATAGCTTGCCTTCAAAAGACAATGAACAGGAAATAACATGGACAGTACCTCCTTAGAGGGTTTTTGTCTATATTCACATACAAATTTCTTTTAATCACATGGTATTGATTTATCTTTCATTATTTTGTTATAAAATTAAAATAAAGATACTGAAATGAAAGAAAATGGACTTTTTCCAAACAAAATCTATATTTGTCAAAGTATTAGAACTAATAAATGTAATGAGTATAATTAAATAATCACCATTTTGACTTTTTGAGAAAACACAATTATTTTACAGGCCTTTCATGGGAATATTGTTTTCATGAAATACATTTATGTTTGTAGTTGTGGGATCCATGTAGCAAGACAAATTTTTATATGGACTCGAACAGTGTATATGCACATACATAGAATAAGATATAGTTTGCAAATAGTCCAGTTGTTTCTTTCCCTAGTTTTTTTTTTTTCTCCACAAAAGTTCCTTTACTCATTGAACTTGCGTCATTCATCAAATCAAATTTGGCCTCTGAGTTATGAAAGTCTTTTGAAACCCATAGCACAGAAAATCTTGAGAACCAAGTCATTTTATTTTCAAGAGCGTAGGTATTTTGCAACACAATAAGCTGAGTCTGGACAGAAAACGTATACACTAAATGATAGATTTGAAACAGATAAACAAGACTCAAACTACGCTATCTTCACAGGTTAGGTAAAGGTTGTGGGAGCTGAACAAAGAGTTCCTGGGAGAGGGCCTGGTATCATTTCATCCCAGAATGATGAGTACATCACACAGGTTTGCGGGGGGGGCGGGGGGATCTGAGAGCAAAGAGTTGTGAATCACTCTCTGGGTGAAGTCCAAGAAAGAAGCAGGTGCCACAGTAAATTTCTTCATTCTTGCCTGGCATAATATTTCTGGACTATAATGATGGTAGGGCACATATAAAGGAAGAGTGCCTGAGAGCAAACAGCATCTATGGCCACAGAGAACATTCCTAAATTACCTGTGCCATCAAAGGGGGTGGCACAGAACTGTCTAAGATTCATTTCCCCCATCAACAAAGTAGCATTACAGTAAGGTCCCCATCTCTCTTACTAGTGATCACCCTCCCCCATAACCCATGGCCAACCCCCGGGTATAACAGAAGGCCAAACAGATAAATGAATTGCAGTTCACCTGGAAGTGACTAGACTAAATTTTCTGTCATGTGAAAGGACCCTGAAATAGAGATTGTTACATTATAGAAACATTTCTTTAGCATAAATCGTTTGTTGCTTTAGCAAATTTTGCTACATATACAGATAGAAACTTGAAGAAACACAATGGTTGTTCCAATTTTCCCTTTGCTCTAGCAATTGCCTAAGCTATACCTGTTTATAAAAATTCTCTTCCTTCTTGCTTGACCCTATCAAAACTCCTATTCACCTCTGCTCAGGAGCATATACTCTGAAGTGACTATAATAATATGATGAAAGTAATTCACACCAATTTATGGTAAGGCTGAATCTGAGGTGAAAGATAAAGAGAATGGTGGGTTTCAGAGCAGTGGATCTACATACTCTGGATGTCCAAATGGAAATATATGTAACTAAAGTTGCAGTTTATAGTCTCTTTCATTTGCCATACCCACGCTCACACCCAGAGGATATAAAGAATCGTGCTGCCTTCAACTTTGCAAATGGCTCTCATCTCATACAAAACAGTTATTGTTTCGTAAATCTGAATTAGAATAATGTATGCTGAACATGTATAACATTATGCTAGAACCTATCAAACACATGATTATTCCCCTAGATCAAAAAAAAAATTACAACTACTATCTTAAAATCATTCCCCAGGTACAGATGGGTGATCTGAATATATGAATATCTGAGATGTCATCTTCTTATCTGTAAAGAAAGAATACTAAGGATAATAACAATACCCGCTTAAATAGATTTTTTTTTTTTTAGGATTAAATCAGATCAAGTTAGAGAAACAAGCTCAAAAACCTTGGATCTCTACCCATGGACGTGTCTGTCTCAGGCTTAGAAATGTCAAATCTGTTTACATTTTTTAAAAATTTTATTTATTTATTTTTGGCTGTGTTGGGTCCTCACTGCTGCGCGCGGGCTTTCTCTAGTTGCAGTGAGTGGGGGCTACTCTTCCTTGTGGTGCGTGGGCTTCTCACAACAGTGGTTTCTCTTGTTGCAGAGCACCAGCTCTAGGCACGTGGGCTTCAGTAGTTGTGGCACGTGGGCTCAGTAGTGGTGGCTCGCGGGCTGTAGAGCACAGGCTCAGTATTTGTGGTGCACAGGCTTAGTTGCTCCACAGCATGTGGGATCTTCCCGGACCAGGGCTCGAGCCCGTGTCCCCTGCGTTGGCAGGCGGATTCTTAACCACTCGCCACCAGGGAAGCCCCTCTATTTACATTTTTAATGGACTGGATATACAAATAGGATAAAGTAGGAGAAATAAGGGCTGTACAGTCTCTATATATTGTGAGAAACTAGCTATAGCCTGTGACACATGTGATTTTGATGATGTAAATTCCTACGTGAGAAGAGGTAGATTGTTAAATATATCCAAGAAGAGCAATTTAAGAAAATGTGAAGGATATTCAGAGGATCTGAAAAAGAAGAAGAAGAAATAAAGAAGGCCTTTGGACTTTCAAGGTATGTATTTATATTGATTTTTCTATCACACAAAAAAAATACCATCACAGTACTGAACTTTTTACAGGTTAGAAATCACTCCTTGTTTTGATTTTGTGAAGCATTGTGGTATTAATCTGTTTCCTTTCTGCCCATCCCAGGCCCAGAATCTGGAGACTGATGGGCCACCGCTTTGGTACTTCATTCCAAAATTTCTACAGAACTCAGCCTGGAAATGGTTGAATGAAGTAATTAATAGTAAAAGCTGTAAACCTGCAGGTATTTCAAGAAGAAACATAACCCTGCATTCATGACTTGCTTTTCCATATTCTCCTTCATCTTCTCCCATCATCTCAGATGTTGGGGATACTTTAAAAGTTTACAAACACTGTGCAGTACTAGAAAAAAAAAAAACACATGGATGTGGAAGTTAAAACTCTGGCTCCAACATTTTGTAGCTCTATTATCTTGGTGAGTTATCTTCCTACTCTTACTGTCAATTTCCTAAAGTGTAAAATGGGAAAAATAATACTTCATATGTGAAAATAAATATAGCTTTTAATTTAGTAACAGGAACAGAATGGATGATCGGGTTTTTTGAAATGAATAAACTATATTAACTAAAATTTATTTGGCATTTGTCACATAATAGGGCTCCATAAATGTTAATGAAATAAATGGAAGAATGAATGAACTCATGAGTAAACTAACAAACATAGAGGAAGGTTTCCAGTGATATGTCATGGAGTTCTCTCTTTGGCCAATTGTTGTTTTCGCCTCAGTTGCTTATACAGGAGAGAAGCCATGCTCAGACTATAGGCTTTCAGAACTTCTTTGTAACCATGTATGTGGCTTTTAAGCTGCTAAACGTTACTAACAACATCTTAGATTCTTTTGATCACGACTGTTTTATAATGTCTTTCATATGATGTTCTAAAATATTTCGCTGAATTTTATTTACTATTTTATACGTATTCCTTAAACATGGAACTGACTACTAGTAAAATTAAGGAAAGGTACCAATAAAAATGACTACTTTACTCAAGGTTTACAAGTTTTACCAAGTCTGCAAGTTTACTCAAGGTTTACAAGTGCTCTATATAATTAACTCATCTCATACATAAGACAAAGAAAATAAACATTTTTATTAGAAATATAAGAGATGTGCACATAGGTGACACTCATCTCCTAATATCAATTTTAAGGCAAGTCTTAGTGCCTTACTATGTACATGAAATGTGCTACTGTGAAACATGTATAATATTAAGGAAGGCTGTATCTGTGGAGAATAGTTTTCTCACAGCTATCATGAGATAAATGTGTCTGTAGCAAGACTGTAGAAAAGGAGACATTTTTTCATAGTCTTCTATAACAAGTATGTAGGTGAAGAGAATATACTAATCATAATGAGCACTGCACTGTTACCAAAAAAAATCCATGTTTCCTTAATTTAAAAAAGTAGCTCCAGTATTAAAACAGCGATCACTTCCACATCGGATATGTTCTCAATGCTGTGCCTGAGGCAGCTGCCAAAACTTACACAGAGTTAACAGCTGTCACAGAAATCTGAGGACTCAGGGAGCCCATGGCACCAGAGAGTCCACCTTTTAGATGGAATGCCAAATCAGGCCAGAGCATATGACTTAAATATTCGTGGGTCAGAGAGGAACATCTGTGTCTGTAGGGGTGGAGGTGTAGGGGGGTGTACATGTGCACATGTACACTTTGCTACTCAGGAAGCATTTGATTGACAATTATTGTCACAATTAACTTTGCTATGCACCTTTGAATATATACTTAAATTGAATTGAAATTGAAAACCCTTTCCAGTGTCCTAAATTAACGTATGAAGCCATGGAGTACTATCCTTCCAGCTAAGTTGAGGCTGCATAAGAAACCTACTATAAGACTCATATCTTGGTTATAGACTGAGCCGGTTTTCCGATTTAGAAAATAATCTCATATGTTAGGGATCTAAAATGACATGGTCACTAAAGCACAGACACAGATGCCAAGAATCTAGTCAGCAAGTTGACATATTGTATTGCAAACTATTCATAAATTAAGTTTTTCATTATTTTAAATAGCAGGTTGATTAAAGTTGAAAATTCCATTATGTTAACTCTTACATTCACAGCATTTAGATCTGCAAGTAACTTTGGTGGTTACCCCCAATATCTGCTCTATCT
Source organism: Balaenoptera musculus (assembly GCF_009873245.2). Classification (NCBI taxonomy): domain Eukaryota; kingdom Metazoa; phylum Chordata; class Mammalia; order Artiodactyla; family Balaenopteridae; genus Balaenoptera; species Balaenoptera musculus. The sequence continues at coordinate 29,016,572 of NC_045806.1, forward strand.
TTTCTTGTGTTCATTCATTCATTTATCTTAGAAGCAAAACAACTGTTCTCTTATTTTCTAAAATTCATGGGAATAATTCAATATTTATTAGCTCAAAAATTTCTTACTACAAACACTGCAAGCAACCTAAGTGTCCATCAACACATAAAATGGACAAAGAAGGTGTGGTGTGTGTACACACACACACACACATATATACACACACACACACACACACTTACATACAATGGAACATTACACAGCCATAAAAAAGAATGAAATTCTGCCATTTGCAACTACATGGATATACCCAGAGGTTAATCATGCTTAGTGAAATAAGTCAGAGAAAGATAAACGCTCTATTTTATCACTTATGTGTGAAATCTAAAAAAGTAAAACAAATGGATGAATATAACAAAACAGAAACAAGACTCATAGAGAACAAACTAGTGGTTACCAGTGGGGAGAGGGAACAGGGGCTGGGCAAGATAGGGGTAGGGGATTAAGAAATACAAACTACTACTACGTATAAGTAAGTAAGAAACGAGGATACACTGAATCGCACAGGGAAATATAGCCATTATTTTGTAATAACTTAAAATGGAATCTATAAAAATCTTGAATCACTTTGTTGTACATTTGAAACTAATATTGTAAATCAACTATACTTCAATAAAAAAATTATTGAGGACTTCCATGGTGGCTCAGTGGATAAAGAGTCTGCCTGCCAACGCAGGGGACACAGGTTCGATCCCTGGTCCAGGAAGCTCCCACATGCCACGGAGCAACTAAGTCCACGTGCCACAACTACTGAGCCCACGTGCCACAACTAAGGAGCCCATGTACTGCAACTAAGGAGCCCACCTGCCACAACTAAGACCCGGTGCAACCAAATAAATAAATAACTAAATAAAAAAAAATTATTGACATACCTCTCTTTTTCCCTAAAGCCTATTAAAATAAGAACAATACTTTCATCAAGTTCATGTTTAGAAATGTTAATTCTTCAAAAATATGTAATAATTCACACTTCATAAGGTTGTGATATATAAACCTGATACAGCAGCTGGCATGCAATAGATAGCAAAAACTTGTTGTTTATTTTTTTTAACTGAGGTAACACTGGTTTACAACATTATATAAGTTTCATGTGTACAACATTGTATTTCTAATTCTGTATATACTACAGTATGCCCACCACCAAAAATATACTTTCCATCTGTCACCATACAGGTGACCTCCTCTGCCCATTTCTCCCTCCCCCCCCTTCCCCTCTGGTAACCACTACTCTGTTCTCTGTATCTCTGTGTTTGAAAAACTTGATATTTATTGTTGTTCATTGTGTTTACTGCTTAAAGTCTCTTACTTCATATATAAAAACAGAAAATAGAGAAGTTTAAAGACTTATTCACGGTAATGACACTAAATAAGCAAATTCAAGACCAGAAGCAAGATATCCTGGCTCTCAATCCAGTGCTCCTTCTAAAACCCCATAACTCCTCTCTAAGACACCTTCAGCAATAAGAACATCTAACCCTCAAGAAACAAAACCTAGTTAATGAAGTAATTTCATTAAAGAAGTAATAATTCATTTCATACAATCTGAAGACATTAAGTTTAAGGTTTATAAAGTTATAGTAAATCATATGTTAGGTGGTAACATCTATGAGTAATAATACATACAACTTGCCATTAACACCACCAGAATTTCAAGGTGACCTGAGAAAGTGGACAATCTGGTGGTTTAAGTAGGGGTTTTCATTCTCCTCCAAAAGGAACTGTGTCATCCTCTCCTAAATTGATTTAAGTCAGATATTCCCCCACATGACCGCAATGTCCACTTTGCATGGTTGTCCAACAGTTAGCTGACTGAAGGAAGGAGAAACATGGGAAAATGTGGAAGGAAAGAGAAATAGCTATGTCAGACTAATTAATTATTATATTCAGTAGTCCTCCAGAGGTCATAACCAGATCATCCCAACAACCAAAAGAAAAAATGCTTTACCTTTCCTATTCTATCAAAAAGGGTTCTGCTGTATCTACGAAGCTTTTAAAAATAAATCATTTGAGAGATAGAAGAGATATGTGTATTACATGCAGAACAAGACAAAATAGTTGTGAAAATACAGAGGAAATCAGAGTGGTATTCTGAGTGTATTTGGAGGTTAAGCCCCCCAGATGGGTTTGTTAATTCCTAAAGTATTCCCCCACTGCCTCCTGCATCCCTAGTCCCCATACCACCCAGATCATCTGGGAAGCAGATAACAAATTAGTACTATCTGCACTAGAGAATAACTATATTATGGCTACACAGCCTTTTGTGAGATGACCCAGGAACTTAACTGCCATAAGCTCCAAACAACTGATTCAGAGTTGGAAGTGGCATACAAGCTGGCTCAAGAAGGAATCCCACATGGAAATGTGAGGGAGGGAAACCTGACTGCCAGGCCTGCCGTGTCAGCCAAACTGGCCTCAGCAATCACTGGGGTGGCACACGTTGCATCCAGAGTATCTCCATAACTGTACTGTTTTCCTTCGAATATGAGCATACAAAATTCAGGCACTGGGATCATGAGAAAAAGCAGGATAATAAGGGCCCACGAGTCATCTCTGCCCTAAGTTATAGTCACGTGCACTCAAATGACATCACAAATAGATGCAGTACCATCACAAAGTCATGTAAGAACACAGCTGAATGGCACAAAATTATTTTAAGCACAGATATTTTGACAAGTACTCAAGAGGAATACCATTTATGATAGTGCCCTACACTAGGTATAAAAAGTTCTCTCGCCAACACAATGAGAGCAATCAAGAATAAACATGCCCACACAAAAGCATTCTTCACAGAGATAAGCTTCTATTTTTTAGATTCTATATTTGGATCATTTATGACAGATCTCAAGATGGCTCCAATTCAAAGAATCACACATTTTGAGCCAATGATCACTATTAATCTATTTCAGAAAAACAACATACAAGCTGATATTATAACCCTAACTTTATGAGTAAAAGCTACAATTACTTTTTCCATGTTTATATGAGGTTAGGCCTCTAATTTGAGGGTTTCTCTCACCATGCACAGAGTAACAGGGTTGTAATGAGCTTTAGTTCTAGCCTGGGGAATCCTGTTATTTTTGTCCTGGGCAACTCCTGAAAACAGTTGTGCCAGTATCGCAGTTGTTTTGGATGAAACATTTACAGTTGGAGAAAGATCAAAGTCAACACCTTGAATGGAGACCAGAATCTGATAGATAACTGATCTGGATATAATTCACAGGTGTTGCACGCTCAGTGCTTTTGGCCCTTCCGTCTGTTCTGCAACAGCCTGATTTTCATTAGTTAGCACTTCAGTCAGTTCATACTAATCCAATATTCCCAACTGGACACTGCCATCATATGACCCAACTCTCTGGCTTAAGTAATCAAGACCAACATGTTTAGGGAATACATCATTAAGTGGCTATATGTGCCTAGCAAAGGACACAAACTATCTTAGCCTTTTTTTTTTTTTAACAATGCAAAGAATTCAGGACATCCTATATGCAACACGAATTTTCAATCATGGTATCACAGAACCTTGCACAGGGATATACTCTATGCCCACTAAATGGTATTTTACACTGTGTTTAAACCTAGGCCTAATTCCAAAGCTTAAACAACATCAAATTTCAGAAAATAAAGATAAAAAGACATTATTGCTGTACTTAAGGGTTCAGGGTCAGTGTAGAACAAGAATGTGAAAAAAGCACATATATTCATACCTATCTAATGTATGTAAAATAAAAGGTAATTGCTGATGTAGACCATCAAACAAAGAGTCATGGTGGTTCAAAGGAAAGCGAAAGGCCATAACATCGGTCTGAGCAAGGTGAGAGGAAGATAGATTTCATGTAAGAGGTTGTATTTATCATGGACTTGAATAAGGGATGATCATTTCAAAAAGCTGATAAAGAGAAAACTCTGAAAATCTACTCTGAGAGAACACCAATACACATACAAACACTGAAATATTAACCTATTATAGTGCACTGCAGAGGTGTGGATGTAATTCATTTCAAATAGAACAGAGAGAAAGTTTCAGGAAGAGTCCAGAGGCATAAAGTTGGAAACTCATTTTGACGTCAAGATACTAAATCCCGAAGCGAAACAATTTTATTGAATACTACAGGCAATGGGGAGTTATTGAAGTTTGCTGAACAGAAGGTTGACACTGATAGATCTACCCTTTGGAAAGACAACTTTAATTCCAGTGAATATAATCAATAGGAATGGAAGATTACTCAGGAAAGTATCTATGTGACTATGTAAGAGGCTTTGAAGGATACTGAGGACATAATACAGGTTGATGACATTGGTTATTGGTTATGGTAAGGGAGGAAGAAGACAGGGCAAAATTAAGGCAAATTCTATGGACTTTGCAAGTGAATTGAAGGCTGCAAGCAGAGATGCAGGGAAATTAAGATATGAAGGGGCCCATGGGCCACCATCTCTAATCCTGACACATCATTGAGTAATGTGTTACTTCTTCTGATTATAATAATGATTAACTCTGTCATATCTCCCAGAAATTCTGAAATATATGAGGCCCTGTGAGAAAGAAAGGAGGGAGGAAAGAAGTATCTCCCATCTCTCTTCCCTCAAACACACATACTACTTTTTAGGCTGTTGGACAGACATAGACACTGATAAACTGTCAGGGAACAAAAAAAAAAGGCATATTGATATGATACAATTTTCAAGTAGTTATAATGGCTACAAAAGAATTCACAACTAAAAATGTCTGGAAATATAAATACTGGAAATACAAAAAGAGATCATGACATGTATACTCCCAGTAACATGACACTGTGCACATGGTCAATGTGAATAAAAAATGTTAGATGAAGATGACAAATGAATTGTCATTATCATGTGAGTTATACCAAATTCTATGAAAATTATATGAGTTTAATGATGCTAGGAGAAATACATAAACATTATACATGTCATAAATTACATATACTGCCCAAGTACTCTTTAATGTGTCCTAACATCTGCACCTCCATGCCTCTCTTTACTTCTCTAATAGTGAAAGAATAACTGTGCCCTTACCAGAAAGACAGTCATGAATATAAAATTATTTTGGTGAAAGATGATAAGTTCAGTTTCGGCTAGAGTTTCATGAACTACTTGGGAAACCTAGAAGAAACAACCACTAGGAAACAGGAGGATGGAGTTGTAAAGGATGTCAGAGATTTCAACTAGCTTACAGAGAAAAGTGGAATAAATCACTGTGTAAAATTGGAAAGTGAAAGAAGAATTCACAGGCCACAACGCTTGGTTGAAAAGATGTAAGACTCAACACCAGGTTGAGAGTAAAAGCTCCTGGAGATCATTTTGAATATTGATTCCATAACTCTTGACCTTGATTCTATAACTTTTATTAACAAATGTACCTGAATTTGCCTCATGTGATTTGGTGGCAAAACATAATTCCAAGTAGCTTCAGATGGACATGGCACAATACAGTCTGGCTGTTTAGAAAACACTCCTTGATAAAAAGCAGTGACCAGGAGGAAATCATGCAAAAGAGGTCATGTCCTGACTGAACAGTTACAGGGTAACATTTACTGGCACCTTTCTCGTTCTAGAACTGAATTATTGTCACACACAAAAAACAAAACCTCAGTTTGGCAATTAAAGTTCTATGTATACCAGCAGTTCACAGCTAACAGTCTAATGAGCAGAATATCAGTACTTAAAATGCGCAAGTCACAAATAAGACAGGGATACATCATTTAAGAATTAGTGATCCTGGGACTTCCCTGGTGGCACAGTGGTTAAGAATCCACCTGCCAATGCAGGGGACATGGGTTCGAGCCCTGGTCTGGGAAGATCCCACATGCCACGGAGCAACTAAGCCCGTGTGCCACATCTACTGAGCCCACGTGCCACAACTACTGAAGCCACGTGCCTAGAGCCCATACTCTGCAACAAGAGAAGCCTCCACAATGAGAAGCCCGTGCACCGCAATGAAGAGTAGCCCCCGCTCGCCGCAACTAGAGAAAGCTCGCGCGTAGCAACGAAGACCCGACCGACGCAGCCAAAAATTTAAATAAGAATTAGTGATCCTTTGATGATGGTCATTCTGACCGGTGTGGCCATCATCAAAGGATCACTAATTCTTATTTAAATTTTTAAATGCTGGAGAGGGTGTGGAGAAAAGGGAACACTCTTGCACTGTTGGTGGGAATGTAAATTGATACAGCCACTATGGAGAACAGTATGGAGGTTCCTTAAAAAACTAAAAATAGAACTACCATACGACCCAGCAATCCCACTACTGGGCATATACCCTGAGAAAGCCATAATTCAAAAAGAGTCATGTACCACAATGTTTATTGCAGCTCTATTTACAATAGCCAGGACATGGAAGCAACCAAGTGTCCATCAACAGATGAATGGATAAAGAAGATGTGGCACATATATACAATGGAATATTACTCAGCCATAAAAAGAAATTGAGTTATTTGTAGTGAGGTGGATGGACCTAGAGTCTGTCATACAGAGTGAAGTAAGTCAGAAAGAGAAAAACAAATACCGTATGCTAACACATATATATGGAATCTAAAAAAAAAAGAAAAGAAAAAAGGTCATGAAGAACCTAGGGGTAAGACGGGAATAAAGACACAGACCTACTAGAGAATGGACTTGAGGACACGGGGAGGGGGAAGGGTAAGCTGTGACAAAGTGAGAGAGTGGCATGGACATATATACACTACCAAACGTAAAATAAATAGCTAGTGGGAAGCAGCCGCATAGCACAGGGAGATCAGCTCGGTGCTTTGTGACCCCCTAGAGGGGTGGGATAGGGAGGGTGGGAGGGAGGGAGATGCAAGAGGGAAGAGATATGGGAACATATGTATAACTGATTCACTTTGTTGTAAAGCAGAAACTGACACACCATTGTAAAGCAATTATACTCCAATAAAGATGTTAAAAAAAAAAGAATTAGTGATCCTGAAATGAAAACCAAGGATCCTCAATTGTATGTGTAGACTTTTTTTTTAATCGTGAAAGATTTAATATCACTTAAAGGAATAAGGTTGGAGGTAAGGTTCATATGGGAAACTGAGAGCAGCTCTGCATAAACAAGAATACTGGAGAACACGGTAGGAAGAGAAATATGATAACTTGTGGACAAAAGACTTGTCTGGATTGTGAGGAGGAAGGGGCACTTAAAGGGACATTCTTCCATCTAGTCACTCATTTATTTATTCAACATATATTTATTGAACATATCTCAAGTGCCAGAGACTGTTTTAGCACTGTGGTTATCGCAGTGAACAAAAATTTCATACTCCCGAGAAGCTTGCATTTGGGGACAGGGAGTCATATTACAAATAAAAGTGTGAGCGCCAAGGAGAGAGAGCTATGTTAGAAAGGTCACGGAAAGCCTGTGTGGGGAGTGATCTGAATGAAATGAGAGAGGAAGTCATACACAAATCTGTGGAGGGAGAAAAGTGATCATCCTAGACAAAAAAAAAAAAAAAAATCCGTGCAAAAGCCCTGAGGTAGGCATATGATTCGTATAGTCAGCCAAGAAACGTCAAGAAGGCCAATGAACTTGGAGGAGAGTGAGTCAAGGGGAAAGTGGTGGGAGATGAGGTAGAACAGGAAGTCAAAGACCACATATGGTAAGCCTCACAGGTCAAGGTTAAGAATTTGCATTCTGCTTTAAGACCGACAAGAAGCCATTAGACAGGCATAATCTGATGTATGTTTTAAAGGAATCTCTCTGGCTGCTGTGTGGATAACAGGCTGAAGAGGGGTAAAACTAGGAGCAATAAAACTAGTTAAGAGGCTGGCTACTGCAGCTGCCCAAATGAGAGTGATGGAGGGTAGGACTAGGATGAGACAATGAACGAGACGTCTAAGAAGAACGGTTCTCAAAGTGTAGTCCCTGGACCAGCAGTACCAGGTAACTGCTTACAAATGCTACATCTCCAGTCCTGCACCACCTAGTAACTCAGAGGCTCTGGGAGTGAGACCCATCAATCCCTGTGTTAATACACCCTGCAGGTGCATTGGATTGGACGCAAGTTTGAACATTACTGCTTTAGAAGCAAAGACTCACCTAGTTCTGAGTTCTGAATAATTTCAGCACTCAGGTGGTCTCTAAGTAAATTAAATCATAAATACTAGTGAAATATAAAAAAAAATAATTCTACCTTAGAAGCCAGGAATTTGTTTATTCAATGAAAACATCTGGAGCAATATGAAATGGTTAAACAAATTCAAATATGGGATGTGTCAACCCAAGTATACATTGTCCTTAGTACCCAAAGATTGAATTTCTTGCTCTAAATTCAGGCCACATTCTGATTCATTTCTAATACAGTATCAAGCTACTTAGTACAAGCTTTAATTTAAATTGCCAACACTCTTTCAAGAAACAAAAATATAGCTAAATTTAATGACCTCATTATCAGTGATAAACAATTACTTTGCAGATTTTTAGACAAGCCATGTCTGCAATTTTTTTAAGACACCTGTTTTTACCAGTGATGGGCATCTATGTTAACAAAAACTGAAAACCCCCAAACAACATGAGTTGCATATAATGAATGGGTGCCACAGTCTACAATGTAAAATTGAGAAGTGCCTAAAAACCTGAATATTTTGAGTTGCTATTTTGGGCTGAAAGCATAATTAGTCACAACAGAGACTTGAAAGCAAGAAGATTCTAGAAAGCTAACTACCAAAAATAAATCCATTGGGGAAAACCTCTCTGATTTGATGGTCTGCATTTCCACTTGTGATTATATTTAAAATATATTTCAGAAAATCACTTTGCTGGAAGCAGAAATTTGAAGGAACAGAATTAAAAATGATTAACCTTGAAACAAAACATTTAAAACATACACACATACATATGTATTTGTGTATCTATATATCTCTATACACACATATATATCCATGAAAAATGACTATAGATATATATGAGAAAGAAATTCTCCAACTTTCAAGCCTAGTTCACTAGGAACATTTTTCAACTGAATAAATAAAACATACCATGTAGTGACTAAAGACCATTCTAAAACTCATCAAATCATATTGAGAATTGAGGCCAAATGTTTTAGATGTCCACTGAAGATAGAATAAAATGGGACTAACATAGAGGCATGTATTTAAAACCATGAGGCATCCAAGATAACCAAATGGTGACTTTCATAAAAACTGCAGTGAATATTCTAAACAAGAATATCTGACTACATAGCGTGTTCAGAGCTGAGGACACACGCCAAAGGGCTTAAGCTGTTAGGGCAGTTTTGCTCCAGAGTTATATCACACAAAATGTAATAACGTTATAAGTTCTGGATATTCAATGTACAGCATGGTAAATATAGTTAATAATACGGTTATTGTATACCTGAAATTTGCTAACACAGTTGATCTTAAGTATTCTCATCACACAAAAGCTTTACGACAAAAAAAAAAAGCTTTGTGACTATGTGAGGTGATAGGTATGTTAATTAGCTTGTGTGTGGTAATCATTTCACAATGTATATTATATATCAAAACATCAAGTTGAATACCTTTAATATAGGTAATTTTTATTTGTCAATTAAACCTCAATAAAGCTGGAAAAAATAAACATCTCTACCACCTAAAAAAATATAATACTCCTCACTGAAGCTCAACACATTGGGAGTAAATTACAACCCCAATGGATAGGGGACACTATTGTCATGCACCCCACTAACTTTACACTCAGGATATTGGCAACCCCACAGGACAAGAAGTTCACAGGAACAGCAGGGCTAGTTTTGCATTATATCTGTCTGGCAGAAGATAGTGTTCAAAAGGTAGGATGGACTCTCTTGATCACTCTGGTAATACATATTCACAGTACACCCAGAAGACAGGGTGACAGACTCAATGGCATAGAAGTTTCTGTTCACACATATAATTTATTTATTAATTTAAAAAAAATTATACAATTTTTAGAGATTACTTTCCATTTACAGTTATTACAAAATTATTGGCTATATTCCCCATGTTGTACAATACATCCTTAAGCCTACCTTATATCCAATAGTTTGTACTTCCCACTCTCCCACCCCTATAATGCCCCTTCCCCTTCCCCACTGGTAACCACTAGTTTGTTCTCTATATCTGTGAGTCTACTTTTTTCTTATATTCACTAGTTTGTTGTATTTTTTAGAGTCCACATATAAGTGATATCATTAAAGTATTTATCTTTTTCTCTCTGACTTATTTCACTTAGCATAATGCCCTCCAAGTCCACTCATGCTGCTGCAAATGGCAAAATTTTACTCTTTTTTATGGCTGAAGAGTATTCCATTGTATATATGTACCACACTGTCTTTATCCATTCACCTGTTGAGGGACAATTAGGTTGTTTCCATGTCTTGGTAACTGTAAATAATGCTGCTATGAACACTGGGGTGTATGTATCTTTTTGAATTAGTGTTTTCGTTTTTTTCAGATACATGTCCAGGAGTAGAATTGCTGGGTCATATGGTAGTTCTATTTTTAGTTTTTTGAGAAACATCCATACTGTTTTCCACAGTGGCTGCACCAATTTACATTCCCACCAACAGTGTATGAGGGCTCCCTTTTATCCACATTCTTGCCAACATTTGTTATTTGTAGACTTTTTGGTGACAGCCATTCTCACAGCCGTGAGGTGATATCCCATTGTGGTTTTGAGTTGCATTTTCCTGATGATAGTGACATTAAGCATCTTTTCATGTCCCTATTGGCCAACTGCATTTCTTTTTGGAAAAATGTCTACTCAGTTCTTCTGCTCATTTTTTAAATCAGGTTCTTTTTTTTATGTTGAGTTGTATGAGTTGTTTATATATGTTGGATTGTTTAAAATTAATTTTTATTGGAATATAGTTGCTTTACAATGTTGTATTAGCTTCTACTGCACAGCAAAATGAATCAGCCATATACATATACATATACATATACCCCTTCCCTTTTGGATTTCCCTCCCATTTAGGACACCACAGTGCATTAAGTAGAGTTCCCTGTGCTAGGCAGTATGTTCCCATCAGTTGTCTATTTTATACATAGTGTCAGTAGTGTATATGTGTTTGTCATATCATTTGCAAATATTTTCTCCCATTCAGTAGGTCATCTTTTCATTTTGTCAATGGTTTCCTTTGCTGTGCACAAGCTTTTACATACATATAATTTAATTTTCACAAGAAAGAACTAGAAGTCAGACAAACACAACATAGTTTGACCTTAGTTTGACCTTCCTTTTTGGTATTATTGTCTATTACTTCCTTCCACTGCTACTGTTCAGCAACTCTCATTTACTCTTTTATGAGTCTCCTATATAATTCATTTGCAAACATGGTCGCAAGACATCTTCTCAAAGCACAGGAGGGTCCAGAGTACAAGTAAAAGAGCTGACATAAGAAGTTATGCTTAACCTATCTGCGACCAACAGCAAATTACCATCAAAATGGGGACCCCCCCCCCTCATAGCAGGTCCACTTATGATATTGTTTTCCAACAGAAAAAAAAATGATGGAGAACCTCTAGGACTCAAATGGTCTACCACCTTCAATTTCTCAAAGAAGTGCCATACTTCATCATGATTTTAGATTGCTTTTCTGAAAGAACTTTGAAAATTCTCCACAATATACCAGATTAAATATAAACAGTCTGCTCTGGAACTTCACATCTTACATTAACTTTAGCTTATTTCAACATTTTATATGGGGGGATATATTCATATGGATATTTACGTCTCATTCTCTACTCAAACTTTGTTGCTCACCATTCACTGAACATACTCAGAGCTCTGAACTTACTCTGTCTCTCCATTCAGGCTTTTCATGCAATTAATAATAGCATTATGAATATATTTTGTGCAAAGCCTTGTGTTCAATATTTAAAGGAATTTAAAGGGAAGGAAATAACATTAAATAACAGCTAAGGATCACATGGGAGTGATATTATAAAGACACTGTTTAAAAAGGATTAACTTATTTATTTTAGAGATAAGGAAATTCAGATTCAAACAGGTTACGTGCCAATATGTCATTAAGTTACTGGTCCATGGTCATACATTTAGAAAGTATTAAAATCAGTATTTGATATTAGGTCTGAGACTGAAGCCTCTGGATTCTTCCTCTTCTCCACACTGCCTATCTTATTCATTTAAAATAGTATGTGGTTATATACTCCAAAGTCTCAAGAGCAACAACTATCCCTATGGCTTTTGGTCAACCTACCCACCTAGCACGATACCTAGCACATAATATAGATGCAACTATTTTCTGGAATTTAACTGAAGATAAATCTGCTTAAGGAATTTAGTTAGTATCTTGTAAAGTACAACTAGTAGGTGAATGACAACAATAAAAAAGAGTGCATGTTAAATGTCAAGAGAAATGCAAAGAGTCCAGTAAAGGAACAGAGAGGAAGTTTGAAATTAACTCTGACTTAGGGAATAGGTCACACAGATGCAGGGTGCTGTTCATAGCCCATTCAGATGGCCTTTTACGAGCTCCGTGCATCCATACCCCAGCTCCTACACATGCTGCTGCTGAAGGCTCCCTTCTGCAACATTCTTAGGATTGTTCCTGGGCAATAGAGGAGGAGAGCTAGAAGTGCCAGGGTGTTTTACACGCCCCACCTTCCTGGGAGGCCCCTAGCTAATGAGTGAATGATGTGAGAGGATGCAAGTCCAGTTCCTTTACTTCAAGAAGAGATTCTCAAGTATAAATTGCATCCATCCAGTTCCTCATGGCATCAGGCTGAGTCTGGGACTTTGCCTGAAAGTATACGCTTTCTTGGTTTCTTCTCCATCTTCGTTGCCCAGGTTTGTTACTGAAGGTAGAGAGAAGAGTAAGTGTAGAAATATACAGATTATTTTTGGTAAGAAAGCAGAGGGCTAATGTGGAGGTTTCCTAGTTTGTAGTGGTAAATAAGCTCAGAGAGAAGGGTAAAGAGATGGTATTTCAATCCTGAGGCAGCTTTATGAGGCAATGAGGTCTTCATTTAGTAGATAAAGAGAAGCTATTGAAGGTCCCCATCCACCGCCCATGAATAAAGTGAACAGTTCTCTGTATTTCTGCCTCTCTGCTTTTTGTTCAGCAACATTCTGATTGTCCTTCAAGATAGTTTGCCATGTTTCTGTATGATACTTGATATTTCTCTTGATTCCACAAACCTTCAGGCATTTTCCTTTCTCTACTCAGTCATTTATGTGCACTCTTTCCATATAGGAAAGGCAAAAAATGTTTGCCTTTTTTTAATAATGCCTTTTATTCTTCTGCCCTTTCTCACTGTAGACATAATTTTCCTCACTGCAGAGTCAATTTCCGATGACTGTATCCCTGAAACTTTTGCCACTGCCTCCTCCATACAGCACTCAGTACTTGCTGAATTGGATTGAAAACTGAATATGAAACCGTAGATTTGATCACACATCACTTTTTTCCCCCTCAGCACAGCCTCTGACAGGAGTGGGAGAGCAGGTGCTCAGAAATCATTCAGTCTCTCCACATTCTCAAAACCATGTAGGCATCTATTTGGATATCCTACTGAATGGCGAGGTCATTCAATCAATGGCTATTTGAATAAAATCTACAGTACTCTGAAGGCAGGGGGAGGGGAGAAGCAGGAAAATAGGAGAGGATATTTCACTATTCTTTTCACTGTTACAGAAATAAGCTAACTGGGCTTCTTTAATTAAAACACTGATTAAAAAATAAGAGTAAAATAAATCAAATATGACTAGTTTTTAATTATTCTGTACTATGATAGAAATGGTCTTGTTATATGCAAAGTCTCCAAAAACTGGTCAGTAAATTATTAGGTGATAAATTGTGAGCAAAATCCCATGTAATTGCATTTAGATAATAAGTTGACTCAATGTTGAAGTGACTTCTTAGGGGTGTCGGTAGCACACTTTTCTTAAATCATGCCACTGAAAGACTATATTCTACCATGTTTCTTTTGCATAGGAAAAAGTTGGTCATCATCACCTTGGTAGTGACTATTACAAGAAACATGTACCAGTTTAAAATGACACTTTAAATAGATTTAATACTTTTTATCTTTTTTCTCTTTTCTTGATTACTCTTCTGCCCTGCTGTTATTTTTATGCTAGGAAATTTAAATGTCATCTATAAAATTTTAATAGGACACATTTTAGAAACAAGTGTATCCATCTCAATAGCAAGGCATATAATATATGAATTTGAAATCATTAGGATTTTTGCTGTGGTGACAAAGTTCAATTCAATGAAATATATTATGCTGATGATTGACCCTAACGGCTCTTATTATTTTCTTTTTATATACTTTCATGTCAAAATTTCGCTGAAAAATTATTTTAGTCTTGGCATAAATATCTTCTTCATGAAGCTTTCTCTGCAAGAGATAGTGTGATTAAACAGTCCATGTGCTCTCTTACCTATCCCAGCTTTTCTGCAGTTATGATGGCATCATGTGACTAGCCCTGTCCAAGGGACTGTGAACAGTTGTGATATTTGTTATTTCCAGGCTTAGACTATTAAGAGCTGGTGAACCTCTTTCATTCCTCTTTCCTGTGAAGAGTTTTGGGACTAAATACAATAGTTGTGTAACTAGAAGATGGAGGAGCACCACCCGAAATATAATCAGATAAATAACACTGGATTGTAGTAACTTACTGAGTTTCAAGGCTTTGTATGTTTTGGTAGTTAGCATTACTTATCTTAAGTAACACCCATTCCCTGACAACTTTATTTAGAATGGGCATTCTCACTTTTCAGTTCACCCTATCCCCCTTTCTGGTTGATTTTCTCGGTACTTAACACCATCTAACATACAATACTATAAATATCACTTACTTATTTCATTTTAAATAAACCTCAATTGGATCAAAAGCTCCATAAAGTGCATTTTCATTTCAATTTAATGTACTGATGTGTCTCTAGTGACTTGAACTGCACCTGGAACACAGTAGACACTTCACAGTTTTGCCACTTGAAGTTACATAATTTCTCAAGCCTCAGTTATGCTTCTTACCCTACAGTTATGAAGATAAAACGAGAACATATGTAAAACTTCAAGTCTCACACTTAGTATACATTTAATAAAATTAAATTCCAATCCCTATAAAAATTCCAGTGGCATTTTTCACAGAAATAGGGGAAAAAAATCTCAAATTTCATATGAAACAATAAAAGACCTTAAATAGCCAAAGCAATCCTGACAAAGAATGAAGCTGGAAGCATCACACCTCCTGATTTTAAACTATATTACAAAGCTACAGTAATCAAAAAATCATGGTACTTTCATAAAAACAGACAAATAGACCAACAGAACAGAATCAAGATCCCAGAAACAAATCCATGCATAAACAGTCAACTAATATCTGACAAGGGAGACAATAAAACTCAGTGAGGAAAGGATACTCTTCAATAAAAGGTTCTGGGAAAACTATATACATGGAAAAGAATAAAACTGAACCCCTATCTTACACCATTCACAAAAATTAACTCAAAATGGATAAAAAACTTAAAGGTAAGACCAGAAACCATAAAACTCCAGAAGAAAATGTAGGGGAAAAACCTCCTTCCCAATGGTGTTGGCAATTATGTTTTAGATATGACACTAAAAGCACAAGCAACAAAAGCAAAAAATCAGTAAGCAGGACTACAGTAAACTAAAAAGCTTCTGCACAGTAAACAAACAAACAAAAAAGTCAACAAAATGAAAAAGCAACCTACAAAATGAGAGAAAACATTTGCAAACCACATGTCTATTAAATAGTTAATATCTAAAATATATAAGAAAGCTATACAACTCAACAGCAAAAAAATAATAATAATAATCCAATTTAAAAAGAGGAAAAGGACCTTAGTAGACATTTTTCCAAAGAAGATATTTAAATGGCCAATAGGGACATGAAAAAGTGCTCAACATTAATAATAATCAGGAAAATGTAATCAGGGAATGTAAACTGGTGCAGGCACAATAGAAAACAGTATGGAGGTTCCCCAAAATACTAAAAATAGAACTACCACATGACCCAGCAATTCCACTTCTGGGTATATATTCAAAGGAAATAAATCACTATCTTGAAGAGGTATCTGCACCCCCATTGTTCCCTGCAGCATTATTCACAACAGTCAAGACATGGAAACAACAAAAGCATCCATCAACAGATGAATGGATAAAGAAAGTTTGATTATATATAAATATTATTCAGCCATAAAAAAGAAGGAAATTCTGCCACTTGTGACAAACCTTAGGGCATTACTAAGTGAAATAAGTCAGATAGAGAAAAAATACTGTATGATCTCACTTATGTGTGGAATCTACAAACACTGAACTCAGAAACAGAGTAGAGAATGGTGGTTGTTAGATGTGTGGGTGGGTGGGTGGGTGGGCGAGTGGGGAAAAAGGATGAAAGCTGTCCAAGTGTACAAAGTTCCAGTTATTAGATGAACAAGTTGTGGGAAAGTAATGTACAGCATAGTGACCATAGTTAACAATATCTTATGGTATATTCGAAAGGTCTTAAGACAGTAGATCTTAAAATTTCTCACCACACACACACATAATGTAACTACGTGAGGTGATGGATGTGCTAACCTAACTGTGGTAATCATTTCACAATATATACAAATATCAAATCATTACATTGTATGCCTTAAACATACACAATATATGTGTCAATTATATCTCAATAAAGCTGGGGGAAAAAACATTATGAATTCCCCCTTTAAGGAAAGCTCATCACCTAGCTGTGGAGTAAGTTTTACCATGAATTTTCTCAAGATTATCTGTGAAGAAATTTTGATCTCTATACCATGACAACTGAAGTCTGTCTTATAAATAGCACTCACTGCTTTCTATTTGTAGCACTGTCATTTATAACTTATCAAGATACACACATATGTATGCACATACAAATATAAATATACACATATATGGGCATATGCATGTATACACATATATAGGATATAAATATATACTATATATCTATAAATATATGAAAGATATATGTAAAAATATATTTACAAATATTTAAAATATATAAGAGAGAAAAAAAAAACCCTCATGTTTTCTAGGTTTCATCTAATGAGCCTGGGGTTTCAATCCCCAATGGTGTTGAACAAAGAAATGTAAATATTTGTTGAATAAATATTTGCCTTCCTCTTTTTAGGATAAAGGTGATGCAGGGGATAGGTAAAGAAAAAATAGATATTGTGACAAGTATTGCTCAGAGTCCAACTTATATACACTAAAGTTATTTCTGTTCATTTGGAATATGAAATGCAAGCAGCAATTTGCCACTTTTCAGCAGATGTCACTGCCTATCAAAAGATTTTTCTTGAAGAGTGACTCAACCTAAAAAGAAAATCAAAGTAATTCAACATTATCTGCAGTGACAACAAAAACCAATTCCTTTATGCTAAAACATTCTCTGAGAATATTTTTCCACCTCACAAAGTTTCTTCTAGACTACACACTAATAACGATAATATCTTTTAACAAAAAATTAGTTCATAATAAGGAGAAAACGCCAACAAACTAAAATAAAATTACTAAGCAGCATGCTGCTTTAAGAGGTTCTGAACTTCCAGAACAGAAATAAACTTTCTAAATTTGCTCAAAGAGAAAACAAGTATACAGATATATAATTATCTTTTATTTTTGAATTTTTACATATTTAACAAATCTGAAGACAGAAAACTCTACATAAAACAAAAATAAACCAAACATTTGTGAGTCATACATTTTATTTTCCAAAATGTCTCAAACTTCACATTGGTATTTACAGTTTATTTCAGGAGAGAAGAGGTTAATGCTTCACTTAACCACAGATGAAGGAGGTGGGAATACAACACAACAGGAATAAATGAAAAGTATCTGAGAAGAGACTGTTTGATGGACTTTCAGTAAAGATGTATAGGTGGAAAGGAACATATTTTAACCAACAAGCAATAACTTCCCTAGAAAGTGACCACAGACAAAAATAGCTGAGGATTAGGCTTCCCTGGTGGTGCAGTGGTTAAGAATCCGCCTGCCAATGCAGGGGACACGGGTTCCAGCCCTGGTCTGGGAAGATCCCACATGCCGCGGAGCAACTAAGCCCATGCACCACAACTACTGAGTCTGCACTCTAGAGCCCGCAAGCCACAACAAGGGAGGCCACCGCAATGAGAAGCCAGTGCACCACAGCAAAGAGTAGCCCCCGCTCGCCTCAACTAGAGAAAAGCCCGGGTGCAGCAACAGAGACCCAGTGCAGCCAAAAATAAAAAATAAATTAATTAAAAAAAAATAGCTGAGGATCCGATTTGAGACCTAAATATGTAAATAGTATTTCTCAAGGTTAACTACATCTTCCAGTAATGATTTTGTGTCCTCACTGTTACCCGCAATAAAAGTCAAAGAGAAAGAGATTTTACTATT
This sequence comes from Balaenoptera musculus, assembly GCF_009873245.2. Classification (NCBI taxonomy): domain Eukaryota; kingdom Metazoa; phylum Chordata; class Mammalia; order Artiodactyla; family Balaenopteridae; genus Balaenoptera; species Balaenoptera musculus. The sequence goes on from NC_045806.1 coordinate 29,034,995, forward strand.
TTTTTACTTATGGAATTCCAAATAACAACTTTTCCTAAACCATTCTTCTACTATGAAGAGGAGGCAAATTGAAAACCCAAAAGCCCCTATAAAACTGATTTTTATAAACTGAGATATAATTGACATATAACATTATATTAGTTTCAAGTATACAACATAATGCTTTGATGTTTGTATAACATATCATTGATTTTTATAAGGCTATTGTCTTATTCTGTTTACCTGCCAAGTGTTTTCAAAGGCAATACAACACCAGAAATCAAGTACCCAACCAGCCTAAACATTCATCTGCCCTAGATTTTCTGTAAAGGAACTGTACTGTCTAATTCCTGACTTAGACACTGTTCCCTCCCTTCTCATAGATGCTAAAATCAAAAACATAAAATACCAAAACTCACAGATAAACTTTAGTACTCCTAAGAAAAACAGAGCTGGGCAACAAATACTTAAAGTAAAACCATGTAAACCCTTATCTTTCGTGTGTGCTTTAAAAATTAAAGCACAGGGTTATCCTCTAGAACTGCCCTGCCTTACAGGGGGACCTTCAAGATGGTGGAGGAGTAAGATGCGGAGATCACTTTCCTTCCCCCAAATATATCAAAAATTCATCTACGTGTGGAACAACTCCTACAGAACACCTACTGAACGCTGGCAGAAGACCTCAGACTTCCCAAAATGCAAGAAACTCCCCACGTACCTGGGTAGCGCAAAAGAAAAAACAAAAAACAGAGACAAAAGAACAGGGACAGGACGTACACCTCAGGGAGGGAGCTGTGAAGGAGGAAAAGTTTTCATTCACTAGGAAGCCCCTTCACAGGTGGAGACTGGGGGTGGGTGGGGGGAAAGCTTCGGAGCCATGGAGGAGAGCGCAGCAACAGGGGTTCAGAGGGCAAAGTGGAGAGATTCCCACACAGAGGATCGGTGCCAACCAGCACTCACCAGCCTGAGTGGCTTGTCTGCTAACCCACCGGGGCAGGTGGGGGCTGGGAGCTGAGGCTTCGGCTTCGGAGGTCAGATCCCAGGGAGAGGACTGGGGTTGGCTGTGTGAACACAGCCTGAAGGGGGCTAGTGCGCCACAGCTAGCTGGGAGGGAGAGCAGGAAAAAGTCTGGACCTGCCTAAGAGGCAAGAGACCATTGTTTCGGGGTGTGTGAGGAGAGAGAATTCAGAGCACCGCCTAAATGAACTCCGGAGACGGGCGCGAGCTGCGGCTGTCAGCTTGGACCCCAAAGACGGGCATGAAATGCTAACATTGCTGCTGCAGCCACCAAGAAGCCTGTGTGCAAGCACAGGTCACTAGCCACACTGCCTCCTCCCCCCAGAGCCTATGCAGCATGCCACTGCCAGGGCCCCATGATCCAGGGACAAGTTCCCCGGGAGAACGCATGGTGCGCCTCAGGCTGCTGCAAAGTCACGTTGGCCTCTGCCGCTGCAGGCTTCCCCTGCATTCCAAATATAACTACCATACCCCTCCCGCCCCCCAGCTTGAGTGATCCAGAGCCCCCTAATCAGCCGCTGCTTCAACCTGGTCCTGTCTGGGCGGGAAGAGATGCCTGAGGGCAACCAACGTGCAGAGGTGGGGCCAAAACCAAAACTGAACCCCAGGAGCTGTGTGAACAAAGAAGAGAAAGGGAAATTTCTCCGTGCAGCCTCAGGAGCAACAGATTAAATCCCCACAATCAACTTGATAAACCCTGCATCTGAAGAATACCTGAATAGACAACAAATCATCCCAAAATTCAGGTGGTGGACTTTGGGAGCAACTGTAGACTTGGGGTTTGCTGTCTGCGACTGACTTGTCTCTGATTTGATGCTTATCTTAGTGTAGTTTTTAGCACTTGTTATCATTGGTGGATTTGTTTATTGGTTTGCTTGCTCTCTTTTTTTCTTTCCTTTTTTCCCTTTTCTAAATTAAAAAAAATTTTTTTTACTTTAATAATTCTTAAAATTTATAATTACTATAATTTTTCTTTCTCTTTTTCTCCATTTTCTTCTGAGCCGTGTGGCTGACAGGGTTTTGGTGCTGCGGCCTGGTGTCAGGCCTGAGCCTCTGAGGTGGGAGAGCTGAGTTCAGGACATTGGACCATGAGAGAGTTCCTGGCCCAATGTAATATCAACTGGCGAGAGCTCTCCCAGAGATCTCTGTCTCAACACTAAGACCCAGCTCCACCCAATGACCAGCAAGCTCCAGTGCTGGATGCCCCATGCCAAACAACTAGCAAGACAAGAACACAACCACACCCATTAGCAGAGAGGCTGCCTAAAATCATACTAAGTTGACAGACACGCCAAAACACACCACCAGACACAGCCCTGCCCACCACAAACACAAGATCCGGCTGCACCCACCAGAACAGAGGCACCAGTCCCCTCCATCAGAAAGCCTACACAAGCCACTGAACCAACCTCACTCACTGGGGGCAGACACCAAAAACAACGGGAACTACGAACCTGCAGCCTGCGAAAAAGAGACCCCCAGACATGGTAATTTAAGCAAAATGAGAAGACAGAGAAACACACAGCAGATGAAGGAGCAAAGTAAAAACACACCAAACCAAACAAATGAAGAGGAAATAGGCAGTCTACCGGAAAAAGAATTCAGAGTAATGATAGTAAAGACGATCCAAAATTTTGGAAATAGAATGGAGAAAATACAGGAAACGTTTAACAAGGACCTTGAAGAACTAAAGAGCAAAGAAACAATGATGAACAACACAATAAATGAAATTTAAAATTCTCTAGAAGGAATCAATAGCAGATAACTGAGGCAGAAGAACAGATAAGGGACCTGGAAGATAAAATACTGGAAATAACTACCGCAGAGCAGAACAAAGAAAAAAGAATGAAAAGAATTGAGGACAATCCAGAGACCTCTAGGACAACATTAAATACACCAACATTCGAATTATAGGGGTCTGAAGAGAAGAAGAGAAAAAGAAAGGGTCTGAGAAAATATCTGAAAAGATTATAGTTAACTTACAGAAGAACTTCCCTTTAAGTTACAGGGAAGTTATAGAAAACTTTCCTAACATGGGAAAGGAAAGAGTGAATAAAGTCCAGAAAGCACAGAGAGTCCCATACGGGATAAATCCAAGGAGAAACATGCAAAGACACATATTAATCAAACTATCAAAAATTAAATACAAAGAAAAAATATTAAAAGCAGCAGGGAAAAGCAACAAATAACATACAAGGGAATCTCCATAAGGTTAACAGCTGATCTTTCAGCAGAAACTCTGCAAGCCAGAAGGGAGTGGCAGGACATATTTAAAGTGATGAAAGGGAAAAACCTACAACCAAGATTACTCTACCCAGCAAGGATCTCATTCAGATTCGATACAGAAATTAAAACCTTTAAAGACGAGCAAAAGTTAAGAGAATTCAGCACCATCAAACCAGCTTTACAACAAATGCTAAAGGAACTTCTCTAGGCAGGAAACACAAGAGAAGGAAAAGACCTACAAAAACAAACCAAAACAATTAAGAAAATGGTAATAGAAACATACATATTGATAATTACCTTAAATGTAAATGGATTAAATGCTCCAACCAAAAGACATAGACTGGTTGAATGGATACAAAAACAAAACCTGTATATATGCTGTCTAGAAGAGACCCATTTCAGACCTAGGGATACATACAGACTGAAAGTGAGGGGATGGAAAAAGGTATTCCATGCAAATGGAAATCAAAAGAAAGCTGGAGTAGCAATTCTCATATCAGACACAATAGACTTTAAAACAAAGACTATTACAAGAGACAAAGAAGGACACTACATAATGATCAAGGGATCAATCCAAGAACAAGATATAACAATCGTAAATATTTATGCACCCAACATAGGACCACCTCAGTACATAAGGCAAATGCTAACAGCCATAAAAGGGGAAATTGACAGTAACACAATCACAGTAGGGGACTTTAAAACCCCACTTTCACCAATGGGCAGATCATTCAAAATGAAAATAAATAAGGAAACACAAGCTTTAAATGATACATTAAACAAGATGGACTTAATTGATATTTATAGGACATTCCATCCAAAAACAACAGAATACACTTTCTTCTCAAGTGCTCATGGAGCACTATCTGGGATAGATCATATCTTGGGTCACAAATCAAGCCTTGGGAAATTTATGAAAATTGAAATCACATCAAGTATCTTTTGTGACCACAACGCTATGAGACTAGATATCAATTATGGGGAAAACAACTGTAAAAAATATAAACACATGGAGGCTAAACAATACACTACTTAATAACCAAGAGATCACTGAAGAAATCAAAGAGGAAATAAAAAAAAATACCTAGAGGGCTTCCCTGGTGGCGCGGTGGTTGAGAGTCTGCCTGCCAATGCAGGAGACACGGGTTTGAGCCCTGGTCTGGGAGGATCCCACAGGCCACGGAGCAGATGGGCCCGTGAGCCACAATTACTGAGCTTGTGCGTCTGGAGCCTGTGCTCCGCAACAGGAGAGGCCGCGATGGTGAGAGGCCTGCGCACCGCGATGAAGAGTGGCCCCCGCTTGCCGCAACTAGAGAAAGCCCTCGCACAGAAACGAAGACCCAACACACCCAAAAATAAATAAATTAATTAATTAATTAAAAAAAAAACCCCAGAAATTAAAACAAACAAACAAACAAAAAAAACCTAGAAACAAATGACAATGAAAACACAATGACCCAAAACCTGTGGGGTGCAGCAAAAGCAGTTCTAAGAGAGAAGTTTATAGCAATACGATCCTACCTCAAGAAACAAGAAACATCTCAAATAAACAACCTAACTTTACACCTAAAGCAATTAGAGAAGGAACAAAAAAACCCCAAAATTAGCAGAAGGAAAGAAATCATAAAGATCAGATCAGAAATAAATGAAAAAGAAATGAAGGAAACAATAGCAAAGATCAATAAAACTTAAAGCTGGTTTTTTGTGCAGTTATGCAAAATTGATAAACCATTAGCCAGACTCATCAAAAAAAAAAGGGAGAAGACTCAAATCAATAGAATTAGAAATGAAAAAGGAGAAGTAACAACTGACACTGCAGGAATACAAAAGATCATGACAGACTACTACAGGCAATTCTATGCCAATAAAATGGGCAACCTGGAAGAAATGGACATATTCCTAGAAAGGTATAACCTTCAAAGACTGAATGAGGAAGAAACAGAAAATATGAACAGACCAATCACAAGTAATGAAATTGAAACTGATTTAAAATCTTCCAACAAATAAAAGTCCAGGACCAGATGGCTTCACAGGTGAATTCTATCAAATATTTAGAGAAGAGATAAGACCCATCCTTCTCAAATTCCTCCAAAAAAATTGCAGAGGGAGGAACACTCCCAAACTCATTCTATGAGGCCACCATCACCCTGATACCAAAACAAGACAAAGATACTACAAAAAAAGAAAATTACAGACCAATATCACTGATGAATATAGATACAAAAATCCTCAACAAAATACTAGCAAACAGAATCCAAAAACATACACCATAATCAATTGGGATTTATCCCAGGGATGCAAGGATTCTTCAATATATGCAAATCAATCAATGTGATATACCATATTAACAAATTCAAGAATAAAAACCACATGATCATCTCGATAGATGCAGAAAAAGCTTTTGACAATATTCAACACCCGTTTACGATAAAAACTCTCCAGAAAGTGGGCATAGAGAGAACCTACCTCAACATAATAAAGGCCATTTATGACAAACCCACAGCAAACATCATTCTCAATGGTGAAAAACTGAAACCATTTCCTCTAAGATGAGGAACAAGACAAGAATTTCCAACTCTCGCTACTATTATTCAACACAGTTTTCGAAGTCCTAGTCACGGATATCAGAGGAAAAAAAGAAATAAAAGGAATGTTAATTGGAATAGAAGAAGTAATACTGTCACTGTTTGCAGAAGACATGATACTATACATACAGAATCCTAAAGATGCCACCAGAAAACTAGAGCTAATCAATGAATCTGGTAGAGTAGGATACAAAATTAATGCACAGAAATCTCTTTCATTCCTATACACTAATGATGAAAAATCTGAAAGAGAAATTAAGGAAACACTCCCATTTACCACTGCAACAAAAAGAATAAAATACCTAGGAATAAACCTACCTAAGGAGACAAAAGACCTGTATGCAGAAAACTATAAGACACTGAAAGAAATTAAAGATGATACAAACAGATGGAGAGATATACCATGTTCTTGGATTGGAAGAATCAACATTGTGAAAATGACTCTACTACCCCCAAAATCTACAGATTCAATGCAATCCCTATCAAACTACCAATGGCATTTTTCACAGAACTAGAACAAAAAATCTCACAATTTGTATGGAAACACAAAAGACTCCAAAGAGCCAAAGCAATCTTGAGAAAGAAAAATGGAGCTGGAGGAATCAGGCTCCCTGACTTCAGACTATTCTATAAAGCTACTGTAATCAAGACAGTATGGTACTGGCACAAAAACAGAAATATAGATCAATGGAACGGGATAGAAAGCCCAGAGATAAACCGATGCACATATGGTCACCTTATGTTTGATAAAGGAGGCAAGAATATATAATGGAGAAAAGACAGCCTCTTCAAAAAGTGGTGCTGGGAAAACTGGACAGCTACTTGTAAAAGAATGAAATTAGAACACTCCTTAACACCATACACAAAAGTAAACTCAAAATGGATTAAAGACCTAAATGTAAGGCCAGATACTGTAAAACTCTTAGAGGAAAACACAGGCAGAACCCTCTATGACATAAATCACAGTAAGATCCTTTTTGACCCACCTCCTAGAGAAATGGAAATAAAAACAAAAATAAATAAATGGGACCTAATGAAACTTAAAAGCTTTTGCACAGCAAAGGAAATCATAAACAAGACCAAAAGACAACCCTCAGAATGGGAGAAAATATTTGCAAATGAAGCAACTGACAAAAGATTAATCTCCAAAATATACAAGCAGCTCGTGTAGCTCAATATCAAAAAAACAAACAACCCAATCCAAAAATGGGCAGAAGATCTAAATAAACATTTCTCCAAAGAAGATATACATATTGCCAACAAACACATGAAAGGATGCTCAACATCACTAATCATTAGAGAAATGCAAATCAAAACTACAATGAGGTATCACCTCACACCAGTCAGAATGTAAAGATATAGATGTACAGAATGGACTTGAGAACATGGGGAGCGGGAAGGGTAAGCTGGGATGAAGTGAGAGAGTGGCATGGACATATATACACTACCAAATGTAAAATAGATAGCTACTGGGAAGCAGCCACACAGCACAGGGAGATCAGCTCGGTGCTTTGTGACCACCTACAGGGGTGGGATAGTGAGGGTAGGATGGAGATGCAAGAGGGAGGAGATATGCAGATATATGTATATGTAGAGCTGATTCACTTTGTTGTACAGCAGAAACTAGCAGAACACTGTAAAGCAATTATACTCCAATAAAGATGTTTAAAAAAATTACAAGAAAAAAAAACTAAAGCACATAAAGTCAGTTTGCTGAATAAAGAAAAAACAAATTTCATTGTACCCTTTGCAACATTTGCTTCAATGGCAAATTTATTCTTCCTTATCATATGCGCTAAAGATGCCCAAGAGCTCTCTATCTTCATTTTGAGCACGATTATTCAAATTTAAAACTATTTCGTCTAAGTACATTTTTCTTGTTGTCAAATTGGCAGTTTTTACCCCAATTTCATCTCCCTCTTAGTTCTCAGACATGGAGTGGATCCACCCACTTCAGTTCTAGCAATACTCATAGGTTTATATTCATTAAAATAATTACATCAATAAACAGAATATTAGTGTTGGGGTCATAGGAGTAAGAAAAGAGGATGTCAAGGTCCACTGCTTTTTGAGACACAGAAAATGACATGGCAACTATTTTTTATTGTGGTATTCAAAATAAGTTGCTATTAAGGTAGACTCAGTTTGAAATATATACAGTTAAAAATAGTATAAAAAAACAGACTTCAGGTGTTCTATGATTTGCACAATGGTAATTTCTCTTTGATGCATCATTAATATATTGTACCATCACAACATATCTTAGTTAACTTGTGCAGGAAATATAAAGAGAACAAGAGAGGGTGAGAAGGAGGGGGAGGGAGGGAGGGAATGGGAGAGAGCAACGATGGAGAGAGAAATAGAGTGAGAAGGAGAGCACCCTGCATCATGCTGTTAAGCACACCTGCCCTCCATTACATGTGTCCATTTCCCCCAAAGGAACCAGGAGAAAAGAACTGTAGGTTCTTTGGGGATATTAGCCCTCAGCTGCTGTCTTATCTAATGTGCTTCTATGAGTGTGAAACTCTGGCCATGCCATAATATGGGGCACTTTAAGGATTTTTAAGCATAATTTTATCTGTCCTAGTTTTCCACCGTACTCTCTGACTTTAGAATCTAATTTCTTCTTAAGTATGGACTCGAGTATACTTTCCACTCAAAGAATGCAATTAAGCATTTTAGCAATAGACATGTATGATTTCACTGTCTTCTGGTACTACAATGTAGTGTCACAATTTTCTAATCAGTAAATCAGACAAAATTGGCCTCAAATAATTCTTCTGGGGATAGAATGAGATTAATACACCTTAAGGCCCTGGTGCAGTGCCCGACTCATAACAAGGAAACAAAAATTTGGAGTTAATATTATCTGCAAGTTCTACATTTCTTTTCCTGTTGTCTAGAACAGCACTGTATTGCTACACAAGTAGAGGAAGTTTGCCTAATATAAAGGAACTCCCTCAGCAGGTTATATCTTTCATGTTCATTTGCCACAAACTTGTACAGAAGTGAGAATATTACTTCCCATAATATATTACCAGTTGTCATGATTCACATTTATTGAAGCTCTACTATGTTTTAGCCTTCACAGTAAGAGCTTTATACGTCATTTGTTTAATCTTTACAGTAGCTGTGCAAATAACTTATTATTGCTATTTTCGAGATGAAGCAGAGATGCAGAGAGTTTTAGTAGTACATCTAAGGTCAGAATTAAGTAGCAACTGAGGTATGCCCAATTTTAAAACCAGTGCTTTGTTTGTAGTTAGCTTACAATAGTTGATTAAGCGACTGCCCTGGCAGCACAGTGGTTAAGAATCCACCTGCCAATGCAGGGGACACGGGTTCAAGCCCTGGTCCAGGAAAACCCCACATGCCGCAGAACAACTAAGCCTGCGTGCCACAACTACTGAAGCCCACACGCCTAGAGCCCGTGCTCTGCAACAAGAAAAGCCACCGCAACGAGCAGTCCATTCACCGCAACGAAGAGTATCCACTGCTCGCCGTAACTAGAGAAAGCCCGCGTACAACAATGAAGACCCAACACAGCCAAAAAAATAAATTAAAAAAAATAGTTGATTAAACACACAATAGCACAGGGAGTAATCATGTGTCATCTTTGGGTACATGTCAGTGCCTCCTGGTATCCTCTATCTGTATTATTATTTGTAATACAAAATGCATTTGTTGTGTTGAAAACGGAACATGGCAGTGCTGCTGAAACATGGCTTTGTTGTATTTTTCAGATTGACTGATTTGTGATTTAACAGGTATTTCCTCATGAAGAAAAAAAGTAGGCCATGCCATGTGGAAGGAAGGAAAGAAGGAAAGAGAGAGAGAGAGAAAGAGAAAGAGAGAAAGAAAGAAAGAAAGAAAAAAAGAAAAAAAGAAAGAAAGAAAAGAGAAACCCCTGTTAACAGATTCTTGTATCCACTCCAAAGAGCCTACATGCATTTGGTTCTTCCTCATTATCACTTCAGCAAAAACTAATCAAACAGAGTCAAAGAAATGAATATGAATGTCACGTTGCAGTCAATAAATATTACATGGATTAAAATCATCATAAATTTCCATTTTCCTGGAAGTTACTGTAAATGGTGTGTTCCACTGAAACCAGAGATGTCTGACGCGGGAGGCAGTAGTGATTCCCCCATTACCTCCGCCTTTCCTCATTCCAGAACCACAGCACAAGCAACGGTCCCACTCAGTTGAAGTTAGGGGAGACTGCATAATTTGCTCTGACCAACAAACTGCAGACAAAATTTTGTTTATTATTCTCGATCTTGCCCTTCCTCTGATACTCACGGAAGTACATGTCAATCCTGAGGTGCATCTCTGAACCTTCACCTGGAGGGTAGCTGCCTTCCACTGTTGCTAAAAGCCACACAGACTTGATGTGAGGAAGGAAAAAAAATGTTGTCTTGAGGTACTAAAATTTGTTTGTTTATAATTTTTACATAACTGATACACTTGACATAACAGGATGCCACATCAGCACTGAGAAATGTATTTCACTACGATGTTGGAAGTGAAAATTTTCAAGAAAGCATTGAGCAATGACAAAAACTGGCATGCATAATCATGTTTCCATACAGATACTCACTGATTACAGTTTGTTCACAAGTTATACTCTAAATTATGGTGAAAAATATTGGGAATATATTAAATATTATATCTAACAATATTGTAACTATGTGAATCATGTGTTTTCCTAGTTCCTCCACATCCTTAAAATATTTAATGTATTTTTGCAATTTTAAATTTGGTACAGCAAGTTCTCTCAGGTTTGTTATAAAGATTAAAAATCAAGAGAGATGGGGGGAGCTTCAAGATGGCGGAAGAGTAAGAGGTGGAGATCACCTTCCTCCCCACAAATACATCAGAAATACATCTACATGTGGAACAACTCCTACAGAACACCTACTGAACGCTGACAGAAGACCTCAGACCTCCCAAAAGGCAAGAAACTCCCCACGTACCCTGGTAGGGTAAAAGAAAAAAGAAAAAACAGAGGCAAAGAATAGGGACGGGACCTGCACCAGTGGGAGGGAACTGTGAAGGAGGAAAGGTTTCCACACACAAGGAAGCCCCTTCGCGGGCGGAGACTGCGGGTGGCGGAGGGGGGAAGCTTCGGAGCCACGGAGGAGAGCGCAGCCACAGGGGTGCGGAGGGCAAAGCGGAGAGATTCCCGCACAGAGGCTCGGCGCCGACCAGCACTCACCAGCCCGAGAGGCTTGTCTGCTCACCCGCCGGGGCGGGCGGGGGCTGGGAGCTGAGGCTCGGGCTTCGGAGGTCGGATCCCAGGGAGAGGACTGGGGTTGGCTGCGTGAACACGGCCTGAAGGGGCTAGTGCACCACAGCTAGCCGGGAGGGAGTCCGGGAAAAGGTCTGGAACTGCCTAAGAGGCAAGAGACATTTTCTTGCCTCTTTGTTTCCTGGTGCGGGAGGAGAGGGGATTAAGAGTGCCGCCTAAACGAGCTCCAGAGACAGCGCGAGCCGCGGCTATCAGCGTGAACCCCAGAGACGGGTGTGAGACGCTAAGGCTGCTGCTGCCGCCACCAAGAAGCCTGTGTGCGAGCACAGGTCACTCTCCACACCTCCCCTCCCGGGAGCCTGTGCAGCCCGCCACTGCCAGGGTCCCGTGATCCAGGGACAACTTACCCGGGAGAACACATGGCGCGCCTCAGGCTGCTGCAACGTCACGCCGGCCTCTGACGCCGCAGGCTCGCCCCGCCTACGAACCCCTCCCTCCCCCCGGCCTGAGTGAGCCAGAGCCCCCGAGTCAGCTGCTCCTTTAACCCTGTCCTGTCTGGGTGGGAACAGATGCCCTCAGGCGACCTACATGCAGAGGCGGGTCCAAATCCAAAGCTGAACCCCAGGAGCTGTGCGAACAAAGAAGGAAAGGGAAATCTCTCCCAGCAGCCTCAGGAGCAGCGGATTAAAGCTCCACAAACAACTTGATGTACCCTGCATCTGTGGAATACCTGAATAGACAACAAATCATCCCAAATTGAGGAGGTGGACTTTGGGAGCAACAATATATATATTTTTCCCCTTTTCCTCTTTTTGTGAGTGTGTAGGTGTATGCTTCTGTGTGTGATTTTGTCTGTATAGCTTTACTTTTACCATTTGTCCTAGGGTTCTGTCTGTCCGGTTTTTTTTGTTTCTTTCTTTTTTTCAGTATAGTTTTCAGCACTTGTTATCATTGGTGGATTTGTTTTTTGGTTTGGTTGCTCTCTTCTTTCTTTCTTCTGTTCTTTTATTACTTTAAAATATTTTTTAATAATTATTTTTTATTTTAATAACTTTATTTATTTTATTTTACCTTCTTCTTTCTTTCTTTCTTTTTTTTCTCCCTTTTATTCTGAGCCATGTGGATGACAGGCTCTTGGTGCTCCAGCCAGGCATCAGGGCTGTGCCTCTGAGGTGGGAGAGCCAAGTTCAGGACACTGGTCCACAAGAGACCTCCCAGCTCCATGTAATATCAAACAGCGAAAATCTCCCAGAGATCTCCATCTCAACGCCAAGACCCAGCTCCACTCAACGACCAGCAAGCTACAGTGCTGGACACCCTATGACAAACAACTAGCAAGACAGGAACACAACCCCACCCGTTAGCAGAGAGGCTGCCTATAATCATAATAAGGTCACAGACACCCCAAAACACACCACTGGACGTGGACCTGCCCACCAGAAAGTCAAGATCCAGCCTCATCCACCAGAACACAAGCACTAGCCCCCTCCACCAGGAGGCCTACACAACCCACTGAACCAACCTTAGCCACTGGGGGCACACACCAAAAACAACAGGAACTACGAACCTGCAGCCTGCGAAAAGGAGACCCCAAACACAGTAAGATAAGCAAAATGAGAAGACAGAGAAACACACAGCAGATGAAGGAGCAAGGTAAAAACCCACCAGACCAAACAAATGAAGAGGGAATAGGCAGTCTACCTGGAAAAGAATTCAGAATAATGAGAGTAAAGATGATCCAAAATCTTGGAAATAGAATGGAGAAAATACAACAAACGTTTAACAAGGACCTAGAAGAACTAAAGAGCAAACAAACAGTGATGAACAACACAATAAATGAAATTAAAAATTATCTAGAAGGGATCAATAGCAGAATAACTGAGGCAGAAGAACGGATAAGTGACCTGGAAGATAAAAGAGTGGAAATAACTACTGCAGAGCACAATAAAGACAAAAGAATGAAAAGAACTGAGAACAGTCTCAGAGACCTCTGGGACAACATTAAATGCACCAACATGTGAATTATAGGGGTCCCAGAAGAAGAAGAGAAAAAGAAAAGGACTGAGAAAATATTTTAGATTATAGTTGAAAATTCCCTAATATGGGAAAGGAAATAGTTAATCAAGTCCAGGAAGCACAGAGAGTCTCATACAGGATAAATCCAAGGAGAAACACGACAAGACACATATTAATCAAACTATCAAAAATTAAATACAAAGAACAAATATTAAAAGCAGCAAGGGAAATGCAACAAATAACATACAAGGGAAACCCCATAAGGTTAACAGTTGATCTTTCAGCAGAAACTCTGCAAGCCACAGGGGAGTGGCAGGACATATTTAAATGATGAAGGGGAAAAACTTACAACCAAGATTACTCTACCCAGCAAGGATCTCATTCAGATTTGACAGAGAAATTAAAAACTTTCCAGACAAGCAAAAGCTATGTGAATTCAGCACCACCAAACCAGCTTTATAACAAATGCTAAAGGAACTTCTCTCAGCGGAAAACACAAGAGAAGGGAAAGACCTACTATAGCAAACCCAAAACAATTAAGAAAATGGTAATAGGAACATACATATTGATAATTACCTTAAATGTAAATGGATTAAATGCTCCAACCAAAAGACATAGACTGGCTGAATGGATACAAAAACAAGACCCGTATATATGCTGTCTACAAGAGACCCACTTCAGACCTAGGGACACATACAGACTGAAAGTGAGGGGATGGAAAAAGGTATTCCATGCAAATGGAAATCAAAAGAAAGCTGGAGTAGCAATTCTCATATCAGACAAAATAGACTTTAAAATAAAGATTATTACAAGAGACAAAGAAGGACACTGCATAATGATGAAGGGATCAATCCAAGAAGAAGATGTAACACTTGTAAATATTTATACACCCAACATAGGAGCACCTCAATACATAAGGCAAATACTAATAGCCATAAAAGGGGAAATCGACAGTAACACAATCATTGTAGGGGACTTTAACACCCCACTTTCACAAATGGGCAGATCATCCAAAATGAAAATAAATAAGGAAACACAAGCCTTAAATGATACATTAAACAAGATGGACTTAATTGATATTTATAGGACATTTCATCCAAAAACAACAGAATACACTTTCTTCTCAAGTGCTCATGCAACATTCTCCAAGACAGATCATATCGTGGGTCACAAATCAAGCCTTGGTACATTTAAGAAAATTGAAACCGTATCAAGTATCTTTTCCGACCACAACACTATGAGACTAGATATCAATTACAGGAAAAAATCTGTAAAAAATACAAACACATGGAGGCTAAACAATACACTACTTAATAACCAAGAGATCACTGAAGAAATCAAAGAGGAAATCAAAAAATACCTACACATATATATGGAATCTAAAACAAAAAAAAAGGTCATGAAGAACCTAGGGGCAAGACGGGAATAAAGACACAGACCTACTAGAGAATGGACTTGAGGATATGGGGAGGGGGAAGGGTAAGCTGTGACAAAGTGACAGAGTGGCATGGACATATATACACTACCAAACGTAAAATAGATAGCTAGTGGGAAGCAGCCGCATAGCAGAGGGAGATCAGTTAGGTGCTTTGTGACCCCCTAGAGGGGTTGGATAGGGAGGGTGGGAGAGAGGGAGATGCAAGAGGGAAGAGATATGGGGATATATGTATATGTATAACTAATTCACTTTGTTATAAAGCAGAAACTAACACACCATTGTAAAGCAATTATACTCCAATAAAGATGTTAAAAATAAAATCAAGAGAGATAGGACTCTCTGGCCCAATATTATAAATATACACATATGTGTGTGTCTATATATATATGTGTTCGTGTGTGTATGTAAATATATATGTAAATTATTTACCAAAGGAAAATACTCTGATTATGAGTTTCTTATTAAGCTTATTACAAGGAAAAGTAACACTAACAGAAACCAGACAAATATTTGGCCAAGATAAATCGTTAACCAGTAGCTATTTCTGCATAAACTTCGTCACCTTGACAAAAAGTAAATCAAAATAAACTAAAGTAAAAGAAAATGCACACTGAATTTTGGATTCTGAATACTCACAAATTTGTACAGTTAAAAGTCATTTTCTGGTAGCATATGAGTAACTGACCTTTCATTTATAACGATAACGTATCAATATACTGAACTTTAAAAAAAATTTTTTTGTATCAACACTCAAAGTACAAATAACTTCAAATCCTAACTCATCCACATATGGAGAAGGAAGGGAAAATATTCTTAATGAAATAAAGCTAGTACCTGCTAGATAACCCTGTAATGGGTTCTTGATGATTATTTTTCTCAGACTAATGATGTGATGACCTCTCCTAACACACTCTACAAAAAAATCATTTGCTATAGAAAGACATCATTGACTTGCTTCAAGCGCTGCCACATAAGAATTAACTATATTATGATGGTCCTATCATGTACACCAAAGGAAACAACCCATTTCTTGCCACACAGTTGATTTCACTGCTTGAGAAAACTACAAATAATCATCCCAGCCTTCAAAAATCCTTCACGACTCCATCACCAAATTAAACAATTCCATTTCAAATGTCAAAATACGTTTTAACATGCAACATTTGGTTAGTGAAATTCTTCTCCAACATTTGTAATGCAACCAATTTAGAAGTGTAAGTTAATTAAAAATGAATGAAATATCTCCATTCAAAATACCATTGAACAAAGCTCCAATATTTTACTGTATCTTTCTTAAATGTTACATGTTATTGGGTTGATCTTTGTATTTGGTGCAAAGAACAATGACTTTTGTTCGATTCTTCTGTTCCTTCCTTTTTTTGAACACAGTTTATTTGGTAAATAGATGAGACCATATATATCATAAAGTATCATGAAACCCTAAGACAAGCTCATTTTTTGCCATACGACTGATTCTTTAATAACTTGACCCAGGAATAGCTACTAGGAATTACTGTGAGATGGGAGAATTGTTTCCCTGTTTTTCCCTTTCCACTCCTAGCAAACACGCTCTTAATATGGCCAAGGATTCCTTGGGCACCTACCCTTCCTTTCCCACCAAATTTCGTCTATTTTCTAAATGAGAAGCACTTAGTTACCATGGCAACAAGCTTTATATAAATAGGTCTATAGAGCATCTAGCTTAGTCTAGCATTTGCTAATAAGCATCAAATGAATAACAAAAGCAATATTCAGGCAGTCATATTTAAGAAAGGAAAATATGTATTCCAAAACACATTCTACAAAGCCACACAAATGCGGGATATAATTCAAGTGCACATCAACATGAAGTATTAAACTGAACATTAATTCTAAGTAAATCAGAGCCTTGTTATCTTTGCCCGCTATTATTTTTAGGTCCCCATAAATAAAAAGAACAGGACTGTACATCCTTGGAGGACACATATCGGATAGATTTAAAACCATGGATGTCAATATCTGCTTATATCATTAAATCAATGAACATATTAAAAGAAAATAAAGCAGTACTTTATAATGAAACACAGCTCTACCTCTCAACTATGGGACACTTAGTTCTTCATTGCAAAACACAATAGTTTGCAAAATAACTTTGAAAACAAACCAGAGCTACTTCAAGTCAGCCTATATTTCAGTGTGTCAAATCTTTGGAGTGTTACTTACATGATGAATGCAATGAACCACCAAGACCCTTCTTCAAGGAAGGATCTTGCCCCAGATCTTTGCCCCAGCTTTCATCTGTCATCCACTTCAGGGAATGCCTCTACTGTAAAGAGACACATTTTTCAAGGTCATACCCTTCCTGGGTCAGCCCAAAGCCAATGACTGATGAAAGCAGGAGTGTCAAGTACTGGCCTTTTCGGCCCATCATGCATTGATCCTGGCTCTCCAGAGCTCCCCCATGGTGACATCTGAGGCCCGGCATCACAAACGACTGGACTTCTCCTGCTTCCTTCTCTTCCCTTACACAGGGTTTGGTCACCAGGCCATCCCTTTGCTATTATGCAAACTAAAACCTCCATCAGAGTTAGCTTCTTGAAGAACTAAGGGAATTAAGAGAAGCATAATAAGGCAGTTGCAGGAACAATGACATCATCGTCAATGATTATTTTCAAAGGCAAAATAGAACATTTGAATTTTTCAGTAGCTGACATTGTCAAATATTAGGTTATGGCCCTTAAAGGAAAACCTCACCCATTCAGTCACACTGGAGTAGAACACAGGTATCTAAGTTTGAAAGCTTAAAAATAGTAACAAAACCACCACAAGAGGGGGCTCACATGATAGTGTTCACAGGGCAGGCAAAGCAGTCTGTGCCACCAAGGTCTCCATCTTGGTCCAAAGGGCCCAAGCAACAGGGTGCATCTCAATTTTGCTGACATGTTTCTTTCTTGCCATATCCTAACCCCTGGATTAGTGGTCTTTTTGCCTATTTCCTAACTTCCAAATGTAGGCGGATACACGAGAGATCCTGGCAGATGGTGGAGGTGCAGTGGAAACCCACCTGGGCCTCCTGTTCCAACCCTTCCTGCCCCTGGCAGCCCTGGGTGGTATTTGGAGGGGGTAACTGCTTATGCTGCTGCTTTCATGACCGAGGCACAGTACATCTGCAGCGTTTAAGATGAAAAGCGGTTACTGAGCATCTTGCACAATGGACGACTTCTCAAGCTGCTTTCTCGAGGAAATATTACACAAAATTGATGACAAAAATGTGACCTTTAATCTACCACCTAATGCAGAAGTACTGAATAGTAGCCGCTGTGGTTAAGAGAAAGCTTCTGACGCGAGTACAGTGACTGCTTTTGAAGGAGATACACTGACCTTCGATTCCATAAGGAATGCAACACCTTACAGTGTCCAACTGTTCGGTTTTGGTTATAACTTGTCAGACACAACTATTTCTCCCAGTGCAAGGGCAAAAGGAATCAAGATTGTGGAATCTATACCTGACATCAAGGCAGACATAGATGAAAAATAGAGGCATGTCAGAGGCAACCAGATACACACAAATAATGTAACTATTAAACTCTGTGAAGGAACTATCCAGGAATACCTTTCAAATAACTTCAACAAGGAAGAAATACTCTGTAAGCAGAGACTTTCCCAGTAACAGCCCTAAGGCCCAAGCCTACCAGTTCCCCAGAAAGTCCACCTGCTTAGAAGTACACTATGTATCACACAAATGGAACTGGTCTGCTTATAGCATGGGCTGACGAATGATTATCACCTATGAGAAAAGCTATAAGGCAGTTGTGACAAGGGCATTTAATATCAATCCAAATAAAGCCACTGAGCTATAATTCTCATTTAGTGACACTGGAACTCCTCAGCGAAACTGTGACTCCTCTTGTCTTCAGTGTTGGAATAGATGCAACTTCTAGCCTGTTTTTCCTACAAGGAATCCAGTTAAATCCAACTCCATATGGCATCAGAAATTCCACTTTTAAAGCTTCCAATGGTGCACTGAGAGTCTTCTAGCCACCACTGGCAATTTCCCTAAGCGCAACCCTGAGGAAAATGTTCAAGTCACAAATGCACCTTCCGTCAACATTTTCAAAGTTTGGATGGGTCCAGGCTTTCAAGTTTGAAGGTAACAAGTTTGGATCTGTTGAAAAACGTTACTGAAATGGAAATACCATGCTGAGTTCTGTTGCCATTGGGGGTGCCCTTTCAGGAAATGCCCTCTTTGTCCTAATTGCTTACCTCATTGGCATGAACAGAAGTCATGAAATTACTTTCCACCACTATATATCAACAGCAATTGCAAGAGGTTATATTCATTTTCCCTGAGTTAAATTAGTATTGAAATGGAGATGTACTTTCTTGTAAACTATTTTTTTAACCAAGTCTGCTTTATCAAATATGAAGTTCATCTTGCAACATTTACTATACACGAAAGGTTAACTGTTGAAATAGTGGTGTTAGTGTTGCTAACTGGTTAAATATTAACATTTACCAAAGTAGAACTCTAAGGTAAGGATAAGAGCACTTTTCTAAATTGGCACTGGCTCCTTTATCATTTAATGTTTTTAAGATCTTGGCATTTGCTTTCTTCATTCTCTATTCTGATTTAGGCCTTATGAAGTCAAAGCCTTGGGTTTTAACACTTATAACTGATGAAGGATAGTTAATGGCTATACTGACACAATTAAGAGATTCAAAACAATAGAAGAAAGAAAAATCTAAAACAAAAGTACTCCAAAACATGAAAATTTCAAATGCTTAAGCTAAGCTTTAAAAATCAGGAGAGGCATGACTCATAGAGGGATGAACAGCACAAAATTCAAGTATTACAGAGTCAACTGGACTTATCCTTTGGCATTTTTATATTCTGCCACTTAAAAACTGGCACTTTTAACTAAAATACTAAAAAAAATCGGTACTATTTTTACTTACTATGTATTTCGTAAAGTGATTTTCAGTCTTCTGTTTCAAGTTCAGGGTGATCCTGTTTCTGTACTTGTATATAATATGGGTTTCATTGTACTGCTTTGTCCACTTAAAGCTGGGTTGTGACCGTACACTTAAAGGATCAGTTCATATGCAATTCATTGTTTGTAATAATGCTGACAGAATTCTCTTGCTTGTTTGTGTGGAAACCACAACAGTGAATGGGAATCACCACTGATCTACGGGCCAGGCATTGTACAGTGAAATTTACATCTATTATCTTCGGTTATTTATTTGTACTCTAATTATGCTTCTTACCATTTTAGAGATAAAGAGTAACTTACACATGGTTATAGGATGAACTGAGATTGAATTCCTATCTTACTGACCTTAACGTTCAATATGTAGGTTTCTGCCACTCTGTACACTGCCTCTTTTGGCATCAGGAAACAATTTTAAATAAATATATTTCTATTTTTTCAAATATATACCTAACTGTTCCTAGGTTAATACAGTTTCTATTCTCTTGGCCTGCCACAGGACTGGTTTCTCAGAGTGAAAAGCCCTCCACTAAGCCCCTGCTAAGACAAAGTCCATGACAGACACCTCCTACGGCTCCATCATCCACAGGACCATTTCTACTCATCTACAGAATCTTTCCTCTTTGCCATGTGCCTCAGGCCCAACAGTGATCGCACTCTACTTCAGTAGCATTTTCCTAGGCATTCTGAGCACTGTATGTCTTACTGCCCTGCTGACTGAGCTCTGGCTTGCTGCCTATTTCACCTCCCTACCCTCCTCCAAATATTTTGTTTCTAGTGGAAGCAGAAATGGTATGACAGCAAAGCAAAGAGGCCCTGGTGACAAGTATGTCCCCAAAAGCTACAGGATTTTCTGTGTGACAGTCGACAATTCCAAAAAAAAAAAAAAAAGGTTCTTTTTGTTAAAAAGAGGCATTTTAAAACTAAAAATGATGTCAATTTTATTTTATTTTATTACTCATCAATGTCTATTCTTCAGACTATATAGGCTGAAGAACTATGCCACTTAGGACCCTTCACTAATATATGGTGAAGGCAAAGCTAATTAATGATACAAGTGCCTATTCTCAGCCTGCCTGCCTACCTATCAATTGATATATCATCATCTTTTTCTCTCATTTCTTCTGTAATACTACAGTGTTGGGGCAATGGTGGCAAACAGAGTTGAGAGATCAGACTAGCATTTGTGGTAATAATTGGTTTTGTCATTGAAGGATGGCTTATTCCATTTCTAAAATTTACTAGTACACAACTGAACTCTTTATCTCTAAGTAAGTGAGATAAAGAGACAGAAATATGGTATGATATTGCTTATATGTGGAATCTAAAAAAAATGATACAAATGAACTTAATTACAAAACAGAAACAGACACACAGGCTTAGAGAAGGTGCTTGTGGTTACCAGGGGGAAGGGTGAGGGGGAGGGATAGTTAGGGAGTTTTGGATTGACATGTACACACTGCTATATTTAAAATAGATAACCAACAAGGACCTACTATATAGTACTGGGAACTTTGCTCAATATTATGTAATGACCAAAATGGGAAAATGATTTGAAAAAGAATAGATACATGTATATGTATAACTGAATCACTTTGCTGTACACCTGAAACTAACACAACATTGTTATTCAACTATACTCCAATATAAAATAAAAAGTTTAAAGATAATCTGCAAAAAAAAGAATAAGAAAAATAAACAAATATATTTTACCTTCAAAAAAAACTTGATTTAAAAGTTTCTGAGTAACAAGGAAAAAGAGAAAGAAATCACTTGCCTGAAGGAATAAATGTTTTCATCTTACAGTGCTTTAAAAAGCACAACTTGGAAAGAGACATGAAGATAAGCACAGGTCTTTGCAACAAATTGTGTTGGGAAGATGATATACACATGCAAAAGAATGAAGTTGAACCCTTACTATACATCATATACAAAAATTAACTCAAAGTTGATCAAAGACATAAATGTAAGAGTGAAAAGCCATAAAACTTAGAAAACATAGGGGAAAAGCTTCATGGCATTGGATTTAGCAATAATTTTTGAAAATGACACCAAAAACACAAGTAACCACAAAAAAAACAGAGTCAAAATTAAAATATTTATTGATCAAAGGACACTACCAACAAAGTGAAAAGGTAACTCACACAATGGGAGAAAATACTTGCAAGTCACCTATCAAATAATTTCCAAAATACTCCAATGAGTCAACAACAACAACAAACAAGCAAACAGCGTAATTTGAAAATGTTCAAAGGGCTTGAAGATATTTCTCCAAAGAAAACATACAGATAGCCAATAAGCACATGAAAAGATATTCAATATCACTAGTTATTAAAAAAGTGAAAATCAAAACTACAATCAAATGCCACTTCACACCCTTTAAGATGGTTAGTAGGATGGATGGAGATTTGTGTATATATATATATATATATATAAAACAAGTGCTGATAGGGATCTGGAGAGATTGGTACCCTTGTACCCTGCTGGTAAGAATGTAAAATGGTATAGCCACATGGACAATAGTTTGGTAGTTCCTCAAAAAAATTAAACCTAGAAATTAACATATGATTCAACAATTTCACTTTTAGATATATACCTAAAAGAATTGAAAGCAAAAACCTGAATAGATATTTGAATACTCTTGTTCCTAGCAGCATTATTCACAAAAGCCAAAAGGTGGAAGCAACCTAAGTGTCCATCAATGGATGAATGGATAAACGAAAAGTGGTATATACAAACAATGGAATATTATTCAGCCTGAAAAGGAAGAAAATTCTGTCCCACATCATAACATGGATGAACCTCAAAGCATTATGCTAACTGAAATAAGCCAGTTGCAAAAAGGCAAACATTGTATGATTCTGCTTATATAAAGTACCTAGGGTACTCAAATTCATAGAGACAGAAAGTAGAAGGGTGGTTGCCAGGGTCTAAGGGGAGGGGGTAAAGGGAAATTATTATTTAATGGGTAGAGTTTTAGTTTGGTAACATGAAAAGGTCTGGAGATGGATGGTGATGATGGTTTATTTAATATATTTATGTCACTGAATATTCACTTAAAAATGATTAAAATAGCAAATTTTATATTAGGTACATTTTACCACAATAAAAAGATAAGCATAAAATTGATATTTAAATACTAAAATACTATATTTTAAATACTTGGCCCACATATGAACAAGCAAAAACACTGGAATATACAGTACTTTGGATGATTTTAAAGCCAAGATTAGCAAAAGTCAACTAACTGACACTGAAAATAAGTTATAATTTAACAACATTCAGACATGTGTCAAGATATAATTTTATATATATATATATATATATATATATATATATATCACTAATAGTTAATTGCAAACATAATCATTCAGGAATGAGTAAAAAATTTTCTTCTGAGTGGTCATGAGATTTGTGATGGGGGCCAGTCTCATCTTCCTGCTCAGACACACGTATAGAAAATTAATGAACTTAATTTCCAAAAACATAAAAATCAGTGTACAGGTAGGGAATCAGCACAGAATGTAAGAGAAGAAAGGGGAAGAGATAGAAATAAGGAGGAAAAAGCAAAAAAGAGAGAGGAAGAAAGGCGAAGGATGGAGAGAGAGGCAGTGAGAGAGAGAGAGAGAGAGAAAGAGAGAGAGGAGTAAGAAGGCACAGTGTCAAGTCACCATTATATATATTTTCACTTTGCAACTAAAGTCCTTTCACTCTTTACTGGAGGGCAAAATTATTTCATCTCCTGTTGTAGTTCATGAACCTAAAATTGCAACAGTGCTCACAAATCAATTCTGATGATAACAATGTTTTGTGACACTTTAATCAGATCAATGTAATTAAATTTTCCAAGTCATTAAATCACCTTTTACGAAGTATATTACTTTTATTTCAATTATTAATTCAATTTAATGAATATTTCAAGCTCTCTTTCCTCTATCTTTCCCTAAGCTATCATATGTGCTTCCTTATACCTCACCACTTCTTTTTAATTTCCAAAGAGTAACAGATTCAGGACATAAAGGCAGTAAACAAATAAGTGGAATTCAACACATCTTGAAATGTGTCCAGGAAGAATGATCATATTAATGGAACAGATCTTGGAAAATATTTAAGACTAGAACATACATGGATATATAATGCCAACAATAAAGAACATAAGTGTTTCTTCTGGTTTCATGCATTCTGACAACGAAACTAAAATTTAATATTATAAATTTCAAATGTCCAAACAGGAAGAACAAGATAGGGAAGAAGAGGCAGAAACAGCAGGGATTGTTGCCACTATTCCCCGTAAGATTTACCAGAAGAAATGAGAGGAGATTTTCCAAAGATAAACACAGAATGATAAAGGTACTTTTAAAGGTAACACCAAATCCAGAAACCATAAAAATATTGATATATTCAGATATATAAATAAACTATACCATTTTGTAGGATAAAATCCACCACAAGCAAAGGCAAAAAGATTAAAGGGAAAAATTCTATTTTCAGGAATGTAAATTGGTACAACCACTATGAAAACAATATGGAAGTTCCTCAAAAAATTAAAGAGAACAACCATATGATCCAGTAATTCCACTTCTGGGTATTTTTCCAAAGAAAATGAAAACACTAATTTGAAAAGATACATGCACAGTTATGTTCACTGCAGTATTATTTACAATAGCCAAGAGAAAGAAGCAACCTAAGTGTCCATCAATAGATGAATGGATAAAGAAGATGTGGTACATACCTACAATAGAATACTAGTTAGCCATTAAAAAAAAAAAGGAAATGTTGCCATTTGCAACAACATGGGTGGACCTAGGGGGTATTATGCTAAGTGCAATAAGCCAGACAGGGAAAGACAAATACCATATGATTTCACTTCTATATGGAATCTATAAAACAAATGAACAAACATAACCAAATAAAAACAGAGGAGGTGGTTGCCAGAGGGGAGGGGAGTAGGGTAATCTGGAAAATAGGTGAATGGGATTAGAAGACATAAACTTCGGTTATAAAACAAATAAGTAATGGGGATGTAATGTACAGCATAAGGAATATAGCCAATAATATTCTAATAACTTTGTATGGTGACAGATGATAACTAGACTTATTGTGGTGATCATTTCGTAATGTATAAAAAATCTAAATCACCATGTTGTACACCTGAAACTAATACTGTATGCCAATTATACTTCAATAAAAATATATTTTTAACTCACTTGTGGCAAATTTATAATTTTCCCCCATAGTCAGTATGGCCCTATTCTGTAATATTAGTTTCACTGTGCACAAGGCTGCTAATCTCAAGGCTTTATTTCCCAGATTCCTGAGCATCAAGATATGGCCTTAATCAAAGTTCTGGCCAGTAGGGTTTGACTGACAGTGAGGCATATTACTTTTGATTCTACCCTTAAAAAAAAACTGTGGGTAGGCTCCACTGGACCTCTCCATTCTTCTTGATCTCTGGGGATAGTTTAAGAACAAGAGCTGTCACCTTGGGCCCACAAGTGGAAGCCATATGTTGATCTGTGGACTCTGTGTCTCTAGTAGAATCATGAGAGTAAAAAAATACTTCTACTTCATTTAAACTAAACTTTATTTTGGAGTATTTTTGATACAGTAATGTAAGCTGTCTCCTAATAACACATTATTTCACAAAGTAATAATTTCCCTATTGTATGAGTATCTCCTTCAACAACAACAATAACAAAAACCCACAAGATTGTACAAGAGAAAACTTAGAAAAGAAAATGTTTCCCAGGAAAGGAAATAAAAATAGATCTTTAACATATGAAGAGTTACTAAAACTCTTCTTTTTTTTTAATTAAAAAAACTTTTTAAAAAATTTATTTTATTTATTTATTTTTGGCTGTGTTGGGTCTTCGTTTCTGTGCGCGGGCTTTCTCTGGTTGCAGCGAGCGGGGGCTACTCTTCATTGTGGTGCGTGGGCTTCTCATTGCAGTGGCTTCTCTTGTTGTGGAGCACGGGTTCTAGGCGCGTGGGCTTCAGGAGTTGTGCCTCACGGGTTCTAGAGCACAGGCTCAGTAGTTGTGGTGTGCAGGCTTAGCTGCTGTGCAGCATGTGGGATTTTCCTGGACCAGGGATTGAACCCGTGTCCCCTGCACTGGCAGGCAGATTCTTAACCACTGCACGACCAAGGAAGCCCACTAAAACTCTTAAATCTCATAAAAGTAAGGAATGAAAATTGAGCTTCTATTAAAAGGGCATTTTCAACTATCAGACTGGCAAGGATCTGAAAGCTTGGCGACACGCTATGTTCACGAGCATAAGGAGAAAAAGGTACTCTCATGTATTACTGACCGGAGCATAAAAGTATAAAATGCTTACACACTTTTTGAACTAGTAAATTCACTTCCATGAATTCACTGTATAAATATACATGCAGAAATGTGAAATGGTGTAAGTAAAAGGTAATTTATTTCATCATTGTTTGTATTAGCAAAAAATCAGAAGTGACCTAAATATCCACTGGTAAGAGATTGGTTAAATAAATTATGGTATGTTTAGACAATGAAATACAGTACTATCACGAGAAAGATTGAAGGAATTCCTGATGGACTGATACAGAATTATCTACAAGATACATTTTAAATGAAAAGAAAAAGTGCAGAACAGTATATATACTATAGTCTAGCATTCATGTAAAGTGAGGGAAAATATTCAATATTAATTTAGAATTAATTATATAGTCTGAATACTTCTATAATGGTAAAAAATAGGGAAAAAACTGGTAACCTTGTTTACCTCTGAGGACAGGAATAGAAGGAGCCATATCAACTATTTGTAACTTTATTTTTTAAAACATATTATTTATTTAAAAATTTAAAAAATCATACAAGTAATATAATCCTATTAATTTTTTTCTATTTTTAATATAATCAAACCTTGGTACCATAGAACCGACACTAATATATTCCAATTACATCAATAAGAATGTTAATTGTTTTCTTCTGTGAAGAAAGCTAATTACTGGTCCAATATGCAACAAAAGTAAAGCAGTAAGAATGAATGATATTCTTAACACATTGCTTTAAACACATTAAAATGAGAAAGATATCCTTTATAACTTTTGAGAAACAAATGACTCTTCAAAGCGGAAAGAGAATGAGTTAATATTGGGTTGGCCAAAAAGTTCATTCGGGTTTTTGGTACCATCTTACAGAAAAACTCAAACAAACTTTTTGGCCAACCCAATACATGAAAATACACATCACCTATTTGTCCTCCTAGCTTTCTCATCTTTATGCTACAATTCTGGCATGTAGTCGTGTTTTCAAGATTTTGAATGAAAATTGTATCTATTTATACTAATCTTCAGTGCAAGTAAATGCTATGTGTTGGAAGGTTAGATTTATTCTATCATATTTCTAAAGAATCAGCTAAGCCACATGAAGAATATCTAAAATTTTAAAAATCTACGTAACAAGTGACATAACTTTGTGGATAACCTAGAAAGTTCTCCAAATTATATACATGAGTTGTTTAATGTCTAATGTCTACAAAATATGTAATGACAGAACTATTCTACGTCTCAACAAGCAGGTGAAGTGGGGATAAGTACATCCGACAATATAATAAGGCAAAATTATAATAGCTTATGACATTTCTCCTTTTAAATGTCTTCAGTGGCAAAGGTCAATAAATTAAACTCTTGCTAGCAATGCAAAATCTCAGGCCCCACTGGTAACCTACTGAACCTGAAATTCTGGGAGTGTGACCCAGAATTCTTTGTTTTAACAAGCCCTCCTGGTGACTGTGGTTTGAGAACTACTGTTTTAATTTAACAGTAAGAATCAATATGAAATATCACCATGTCAATATTATTTTTGGTTTCAGACCAAAAGAAATCAATATCTACTTTAAAATCTATTGCCATGGGAAGCAACCGCATAGCACAGGGAGATGAGCTCTGTGCTTCGTGACCACCTAGAGGGGTGGGGTAGGGAGGGTGGGAGGGAGGGAGATGCAAGAGGGAAGAGATATGGGAACATATGTATATGTATAACTGATTCACTTTGTTATAAAGCAGAAACTAACACACCATTGTAAAGCAATTATACTCCAATAAAGATGCTAAAAATAAATAAATAAATAAATAAATAAATAAAATCTATTGCCAAAGTTTAAATATGAGGTATAAATTTAGACTACATAACTATAATATCTGTTATATAGATTACTTATTTATGGTTTTTAAATATTTTTATTTTTTATTTATGCCAACTTCTTTTATCACATCACACTAACAGGAAGTATTAATGAAGACACATTGACCTCTCATGATAAATATCCAGTAAGCCTATATGCACTTATACTGATTTTTCTACTAGATCATTTTTATTGGTAACATACACTCCACCTTAAGTTACCCTATTTTACATAATGTTCAAAGTCTTATGGAGAATAATAGCCAAGAAGGTGCAATAAGGCATTCAAAAAAGTGGAGACTTTCAAAAAGCACCTCAGTGTTTGAAATCCACACAGTTATACACCACACCTATGTCCTTGATGATGATGATGATGATAATTTAATACACCCCACAATAAATAAATCTGAAAAAAATTACAGGAACTAGAACCCAGTAATAGTCTTAAAGATAATATGTGTATGTCATAACTTCTACGACAATGATTTTGTCAGTACAATTTCAGCCTCTATGGTAATAGCTCTTTTACTGAAAAGGGATTTCAGCCATTTCCTCACAAATCCCAAGCAAGTATTCTCTCTAGTTTGCTGGTACTTCAGTGAAGATGGAAAATAGATAACACTTAGCACTTAAAAAGATCAGACTTGGGGGGCACAATTGAAAGTGATACTCACCGGCTACAATAATAAACAATATTAAGGACCACAGCTTCACCTAAAACCAACTGTGTGTTCTTGCAGATGTCTAAGAGGTATAATATAAGTCTTGATCCTTCTTTTTCTTGTGGGACTCTTCAAGTTATGGCAGTATCACTGGCTACCTTCCTTGCTGTCTGAAACACTGACAGGATCAGATGTTAACTTCAGAAGAGCGTTTATTTTCAAATAAAAACTAAAACTCAAATATTACAATTCACTTAAAGGGAATGCTATGTGATATGAATAGTTTTGCTAGTAAGATTAGCACATTATCAGTAAATATAGGGAAGCATAAATCACTTATTTCCACCTTAACCTTTCTGTTACTTCCTCTTATTGTAGTTGCATGCTTTGTACCATGACTGGCATATAAGAGGTAATAAAACTGTAAAAACAAAACATACTGAAATCCAACTATAATATAGTCATTGCTCAGTAATCATGAGGAAGATTGGTTCCAGGACTCCCCTCAGACACCAAAATCTGCTTATGTTCAAGTCCCTTATAGAAAATAGTGTAATATTTGCATATAAGCTATGTACATCCTCTCCTATACTTTATTTTTTTAGGTGTAATTACACATTTCTTTTTACCATTTTATTTTTTTAAATTGGGGTATAGTAGTTTTACAATGTTGTGTTAGTTTCTACTGTACAGCAAAGTGGAGTTCCCTGTGCTATACAGTGGGTTCTCATTAGTTATCTATTTTATACATATTAGTGTATATATGTCAATCCCAATCTCCCAATTCATCCCACCCCCCTTTACCCCCATTAGTGTCCATATGTTTGTTCTCTACATCTGAGTCTCTATTTCTGCCTTGAAAACAGGTTCATCTGTACCATTTTTCTAGATTCCATATATATGCACTAATATATTTCTTTTTCTCTCTCTGACTTACTTCACTCTGTATGACAGTCTCTAGGTCCATCCACGTCTCTACAAATGACCCAATTTCATTCCTTTTTATGGCTAAGTAATACTCCATTGTATATATGTACCACATCTTCTTTATCCATTCATCTGTTGCTGGACATTTAGGTTGCTTCCATGACCTGGCTATTGTAAATAGTGCTGTAGTGAACACTGGGGTGCATGTGTCTTTTTGAATTATGGTTTTCTCTGGGTATAGGCCCAGTAGTTGGATTGCTGGGTCATATGGTAGTTCTATTTTTAGTTTTTTAAGGAACCTCCATACTGTTCTCCATAGTGGCTGTATCAATTTACATTCCCACCAACAGTGCAAGAGGGTTCCCTTTTCTCCACCCCATCTCCAGCATTTATTGTTTGTAGATTTTTTGATGATGGCCATTCTGACCAGTGTGAGTTGATACCTCATTGTACTTTTGATTTGCAATTCTCTAATAATTAGTGATGTTGAGCATCTTTTCCTATGCCTCTTGGCCATCTGTATGTCTTCTTTGGGGAAATGACTATTTAGGTCTTCTTCCCATTTTCTGATTGCGTTGTTTGTATTTTTGATATTGAGCTGCAATGAGCTGTTTGTATATTTTGGAGATTAATCCTTGAAATTAAGGAAACAATCCCATTCACCATTTCAGCAAAAAGAATAAAATACCTAGGAATAAACCTACTGAAGGAGGTAAAAGACCTGTACTCACAAAACTATAAGACACTGATGATAGAAATCAAAGATGGCACAAACAGATGGACAGATATACCATGTTCTTGGATTGGAAGAATCAACACTGTGAAAATGACTATACTACGCAAAGTAATCTACAGATTCATTGCAATCCCTATCAAACTACCAATGGCATTTTCCACAGAACTATAGCAAACAAATCTTAAAATTTGTATGGAGACACAAAAGACTCCAAATAGCCAAAGCAATCTTGAGAAAGGAAAACAGAGCTGGAGGAATCAGGCTCCCTGACTTCAGACTATACTACAAAGCTACAGTATTCAAGACAGTATGGTACTGGCACAAAAACAGAAATATAGATCAATGAACAGCACAGAAAGCGCAGAGATAAACCCATGCACCTATGGTCAACTAATCTATGATAAAGGAGACAAGAATATACAATGTAGAAAAGACAGTCTCTTCAGTAAGTGGTGCTGGGAAAACTGGAGAGCTACATGTAAAAGAATGCAATTAAAACACTCCCTAACATCTCCTATACATTATAAATCATCTCTAGATTACTAACAACACCTAATATGATGTAAATGCAATGTAAATGTTATGTAAATAGTTGCTAGTACATGGAAAATTCAAGCTTTGATTTTTGGAACTTTCTGGAGTCTTTTTCCAATATTTTTGACCTACAGTTGGTTGAATCAACAGATTCAGAGCCTGAAGATATGGAAGGCAAACTGTATAAAAGAATAAAATAGATACAATAGCCAAGACATGGACGCAACTTAAATCCCCATCAACCCATGAATGGATAAAGATGTAAAATATACACACACACACAGAAATACTATATACATAATGGAATACTACTCAGCCATAAAAAAGAATGAAATAATGCCATTTGTAGCAACATGGATGGACCTAGAAATGATCATACTAAGTGAAGTAACTCAGAGAAAGACAAATACCGTATGATATCACTTAAATGTGGAATGTAAAATATGATACAAATGAACTTATTTATAAAACAGAAATAGACTCACAGACATAGAAAACAAACATATGGTTACCAAAGGGGAAAGGGGGCGAGGGAGGGATAAACTAGGAGTTTCGGATTAGCAGATACAGACTACTATATATAAAATAGATAAAAAACAAGGTCCTACTGTACAGCACAGGGAACTATATTTAATATCCTGCAATGAACCATAATGGAAAAGAATATATATATGGGGCTTCCCTGGTGGCGCAGTGGTTGAGAGTCTGCCTGCTAATGCAGGGGACACGGGTTTGAGCCCTGGTCTGGGAAGATCCCACATGCCGCGGAGCGACTAGGCCCGTGAGCCACAACTACTGAGCCTGCGCGTCTGGAGCCTGTGCTCCGCAAAAAGAGAGGCCGTGATAGTGAGAGGCCCCCGCTTGCCACAACTAGAGAAAGCCTTCGCACAGAAACGAAGACCCAACACAGCCAAAAATAAATTAATTAATTAATCAATTTAAAAAAAAAAGAATATATATATGTATTTATATACATGGATATGTATAACTGAATCACTTTGCTGTACCCCAGAAACTAACACATTATAAATCAACTATACTTCAATTTAAAAAAAAGAATAGAGAAAAAGCAATAAAGATAGTACCATAAAGTAGCAGGGATTGGATAATAATCTTTGAAGATATATGTACTTTCAATATATTTCTCCGAATGTATTTAACCACACTTGGGGAGACAGAGTGGTATAGAGAAAGAATGGACGCTACAGAATCTTACCATCTGCTAGCTGTGAGGTATTACACAATTCAACTAATCTTATCTTCAGATTCCTATAGCCACAAAATAGGGATATTAGCAGCTAATTTATCTGCGTGCTCTAAGAACTAGAGATTTTGTGTATTAGCACACCTGGTGATACATACTGTCTGGTATATACAGACTTGAAAATGTATAATTTGTTCAGTCAGTAACAGCTAACACTATGGCCATAATCATCGTGATTTATTGTTTGTATGAAGAGACCCCTGCCCGTTAATGGTCTTACCTGTCCTTGCTCTCCACATTGCTCCCTAACACCTACAAAAGACACTTATTTTTTGAGAAGTTGAAAGCTGCCAACATTTAAAGAAAGGTCTGTTGCCTCTGTTTGCTCTCCTCTCAGTCTTGTTTTGTAGACATACATACTACATCCAAGTAATCCTTGATCCTCGAATACTCTCCAACTTGTCTTTTTTTTTTTTCTTTTTGACTCCAGGGGTAGATAAAAGTTTCATGGGACCTAAACTTTATACAATTTTGGTGATCGTGTTTCAAAAGGGGTATACACAATTTTGAACATGAAATTATACAAAGAATATTTATTTATAATGTAAAAGGAAATCACAAGTTTGAAAA
The DNA here is from genome assembly GCF_009873245.2 of Balaenoptera musculus. NCBI lineage: Eukaryota > Metazoa > Chordata > Mammalia > Artiodactyla > Balaenopteridae > Balaenoptera > Balaenoptera musculus. The sequence goes on from NC_045806.1 coordinate 29,067,326, forward strand.
AGCTGACATGCATCATAAAAAACAAAATTCAGAAATAATATTTTTGTTAATTCACTGCTTGAAACATCTCTATCCTGTTTTCCCTAGAATTTAGTCTGCATATTCTGATCCTCATTTCACATGACAAGAATCTTCTATCCTTTTCTAGAAATAACAACATGAGCATTCAGTCTTTCCTCTAGCTCAGTGATTTTTTTTTTTTTACAGACAATATAAAATGTGTTTTTCTAGCTTTAAAATTCATACTAGTAATGTTATTTAAAGTTCAGGATTTTTGTCAAATTTGAGATATCTCTTTTAAATGAACTGTAAGATTTCAGTGCGTATCAAGTTTTCTTGTTCCGTAACTGATCCTAAATTCTCTTTCAATTGATGAGGCTTATTAACCATTTTGCTGGCAATACCTCACTGTGGTGGCAAAAATCCTATATCATCTTCGTTGATGTCAGCATTTTCAGTCAAATCGGCAAGAAATTTAGTTATAGTTCAATATAATCCATACTATTCACTCCTTTTCATTAATTGGCTCATGAGACAAATACGTCAGCCTGTTCATTATCTCTTCCTGTTTATAAATTTCTATTTTGATTTATAATGTGAGTTTGTTACTTTTTGTTATATTGTTTTGTTATTTCTCATTATCAAAATTATTTCTATGGAGTTTACAGATTTTTTTTTTTGCTTCATCTTCTACTCCACATTTCCTTAAAATTTCTCTCATTCCTTTAATAAAAATTTTAAAATGACAAAAGAAGATACACTTCATATATTCCAAATCTGGAACCTATTGCTTTATTTTTGTTTTATCAAGACTTCCAAAATAAATCTTTTCAAATTACAGGTAAAATGACATATTCCCAGCTCTACTACTCTTTAGCCACATCCCCAACATATGCATAGTTCTTCAGTGTGATTGGTAGTATGCGTGTGTTCAGGAGGATTCATAATTTGTAAACAGTCATATTAATAATATATTACAGTATCTTACTTTTGCATCTTTAACAAACACATATGAGCAGAAGACATTTTGCTAACGGCCCCTTTCAGTACTTAATGTTTGAGAATTTACATTGGGACTCATTTCTTTTTCTTATTCATGTGGATTATCTTTTGCTTCCATATGTTTGGTTGGTGACAAAGTTTCAACCGAAATCAGAGTACTATGTTTAAGCAAAAGAATACTTGCTAAAACAACAAATAAGCTTCCTATCAGCTATATCTAGCTCTGAACTGTTAGTCATAGACTTTTCCCAAATGCTTCCTGATTCATCTTTGCTGCAATCAACTCAAGCCTTGCATAAAAGCTCTGAGGGGAGCCAGGAACTGAATCAAAGTTCACTGCCCTATTGACAGCACACAGAAGTCAAGTCTCTAGCTTGATTGTTGATTTACCCAGTTTCTTACTGGCTGTCACAGATCTTGGAGTGGGGGCTCACAGAGGGAGACAGCCATCCTTAATACCCAGTGTGGTGACAATATGTCTCTGTGAAACTATGACTGGCTGCAGTTCAAGCAATGTGGAAAGCTGTGATTGGCTGCAGATGTAGCTATCCTAGCAGTTGACACAAGGAGATGATGAGAATATATTATAAGATCTAATTGAGAAATATATCGCTCAGGAAATAATATATTCTTGTTCCTTAATGCCTGCTAAGTTAACTTCCTAATCTCTCTCACGTTTGCACCAGGGCCATGTCATACATACTAAAGCAAAGAGCAAGATGGATGTGCCACCCTGGAATTCAGGATAAAAAAATGTCAAAAATATACATGTGTGAACGTATGTGTGTATGTGTGTGTGGCAGGGGATGTGAGAGGGGAATGAGGCAGTGAGGGAGAGGGGGACAGAAGGAGAGGAAGAGATAGAAAGAGGAAGTAAAAGAAATAGTAATGAAGTGAAGGAAAAAGGACAGAGAAAGATTTCAAACTGGCTTTCTGGTATCATCATATCATTCAACACTGCCGCCATCTCCAACCTTTCCAAATCTCTCTCCAAACATCTGTCTTTTCCACACCACCTGCTACTGCCTTAACTGAGGCTTCCATTATTTTGCCTTGACTGTTAGAAAAATGTAATACCAAATAACCTTGCTCGGAGGTCTTTCTATCATCTGAATCAAGCTATAACATTGCCATAAACTTGAACTTCCTAAAACACATATGTGTTTATATTACTCCTTTCTCAATTTATTCAACCTATCCCTACCAACTTAAAAAATAAAAAATAAAAATTCTACAACTTTCATATCTTGGCCCTGACATGGGCCTCAATTAATGCAGAAGCCATGAGGTGGGTAGGTATAGATACCTAAGGATTTGTGAGTGTGATCAAGTACTTATTTTACTTAGGGACATATAAAGAAGTGGTACAAAATTGTTAGGAAAACGTAAATATATGTTTGGATAGTTGCTTTGTATTTTAGACATAAAAATCAGAGTAAAAATAAGTTATTTAAGCTTCCACTGGCAGAAGATATTTTATCTGTATAATGTAAGGCAGAAAATGAGCAAAAATGAAACAAGAATACAGTATGTGAAAAACATAAATAAGGAGAAGTAAATCAAATTTGACAAAAGGAAAGCTGACAAATTCATTTTATATGGCTAGTATACAACCTTAGTTCCAGAACACTTTAAGGATATTAAAAGAAAGGAAAATTATAGACTAACTTCAGCCATAAACATCAAAATAATATCTTAGTTAAGACTATCCAATGACAATATTTAAGAAACACATTTTCAAGTAGAGTTTTCCTCAGGAACGCGTTAATAAAATCTATAGTTCAATGTTAGGAAATATATAAATGTAATTCTCCATATTAGATTTTAAAGGAAAAATATAACTATAGCAATATAATTCTCATAATAATTTGAATCAAGGAGAGTTTACTAAATTTGATACATAGTTACATACCAAAATCTACAGCAAGAATCGTGTTTCATGGACAAACTTAAGATACATTCCCTTTAAAATCAGGAACAAATCAAGGATGATACCATTATTCTTTAATACAGTACTATGTTCCTGACCACTGATATAAGAAGAAAAACCCTGAGGATTAGAAAAATCTGTGAGTTTTGTACATGTTACAATAATAATAGATGGTCAGACTCCAAAAACGTTACTACTAGGAGTTATGCTATGCTTAGAGAAAAACATAAGATTAATTTCTAACATGTATTTTGTAGAGTAGCTGAGATCAGGAGAAATAACGGGCAATAGCTGGAGTGGAGAAAAAGAAAATGTTTGCTTTTATTTGGCCTGGAGTTTCTTGTACTGTGATGGCAATTATTTGGGATGGGGTTGGGAGGAGAGAGACAGAGAGATTTAGACTGGGAATGAATCACACCAAAGGTGAAGGCATATGGATACCTCACTGAGAGGAGATAAGCATGCAGATAGTTTGGTATATGTGCCATCATATTGTGAGAAGCCCAAGCTAAGTATACAGGCCACATGTAGGTGCTCTGGTTGACAGCCACAGATGTGTTTTCAGCTGACAGACGGCATCAGGTATCAGCCATGTGAGTGAACCATCATGGACATCGAGCCCATTCTAGCCTTCATATGTCCCCAGGCCCAGTCACTGGTTTTTTTCCCCAGCTTCTTTCATTATTTTTAAACCACTAAGTGGATTGCCAAACTACCACAGCTCCCTTCAAGTTTGGAAACAAATTAGAACTTGGAGGAGGGGAGTGGAGTAGATGTGTTTCAGATTTCAGAGTCAAATCCAGTTTTAGAATTAACTTATAAAACTCTGAAAGCTGGTCTAATAGTGGAAAGGTTGATTCTGTTAAATGCGGAATAGTCCAATTAGAGGACAATTAGCCATCCTTTCCGATACCCATCCATCCCCTTTTGGCACCCAAAAGCACAGGTCTTTCTTGACAGCAGTGCAGGCATATCATTACCTTCTGGGGTCAGCACACATATCTGTTTAGCTAGGTGTCCAGAATCACTGAGTCACCAAGGAAAAGCATGTGGGCCAAAAGCAGTCAGCTGTCACAGCTCACATACCAGCAACCAGGGAATGAGAGCCATGCAGAATCCAGTATCAGAGAAGATACGAGTTATATCATTTTACACAGGGTTTCATTTTCTGGTATTATATTTTTTTAAGAGACAGGTTTAATGAGATATAATTCACAAGCCGTAAAACACCCATTCAAAATGTACAATTCCATTCAATCATTTTGAATATAATCAGAGTTGTATAACAATCACCACTATATAATTTTAGAACACTTTCATCAACCCACAAATAAGCCTCATACCTACTGGTTGTTACTCCTCCACTGTCAGTTTTAGGAAACCACAAAGCTATCTTCTGCCCCTATAGGTTCACCTATTATGGACATTTCATATAAAAGGAATCATACAACATGTGGGGTTTTTTGTGATTAACTTCTTTCACTTAGCATAATGTTTTCAATATTCATCCACCTTGTAGCATATAATGATACTTCATTCCTTACTATGACTGAATAATATTCCATTTTATGGATGTACCACATTTTGTTCATCCATTCATCAATTGATGGACATTTGGGTTGTTTCCACCTTTTTTTTTTTTTTAATTTATTTTTGGCTGCATTGGGTCTTCGTTGCTGTGTGTGGGCTTTCTCTAGTTGCAGCGAGCGGAGGCTGCTCTTTGTTGCGATGCGCAGGCTTCTCAGTGCAGTGGCTTCTCTTGTTGTGGAGCACGGGCTCTAGGTGTGCAGGCTTCAGTGGTTGTAGCACGCAGGCTCAGTAGCTGTGGCGCATGGGCTTTTTTGCTCCGCGGCATGTGCGATCTTCCCAGACCAGGGATTGAACCCGTGTCCCCTGCATCGGCAGGTGGATTCTTAACCACTGTGCCATCAGGGGAGTCCCTGTTTCCACCTTTTTCCCATTGTAAATACACTGCTATAAACGTTTTGATTTGAACACCTGTTTTTGATTATTTTTGTTATATCTCTAGGAGTAGAATGGTAATTCTATGTTTAATGGTAATTCAATGTCCCCTAGACTCTGGAGGAGCTACCAGACTGTTTTCCACCATGTGTAACTGGTACAGTAATTCATTTCCACTATCACTTGTCATTGTCTTTTTCATTATAGATAAATCTAGGGTGTGTGAAGTGGTATTTCATGGGTTCCAAAGTATGTCTCTAATTAATTACCATGTTGAATATCATTTCATATACTTATTGGCTATTTGTATATCTTCTTTGGAAAATTTTGTATTCATATCATTTGTCATTTTAAAGTGGATTTGCAGTTTTTTACAACTGTAGCATTGTAAACATGTTTTATATGGTATAGATACAAACCTCCTATTATATACATGAATTGCAAAATTTTTTTCCATTTCTTTTAACTTACTTGGTGACTTTTTAAGCACAAAACTTTTTACTTATTCTTTTGTTGCTTTTGCATTTGGTGTCATTTCTAAGCAAGCACTTCTTAACCTAGCCCATGAAGATTCATTGTTATGTTTCCTTGTATGTGTTTTATAGTTTTAGCTCTTATATTCTGTTCTATGATCTTTTAGAGTTAATATTTTGCATACAGTGTGAGGTAGGGTTCAGAATTCATTATTTTGCATGTGGATATCCAGTTGTCCCAGCAGCATTCATTGAAAAGAAAATTATCTCCCTATTGGATTGTCTTGGCACCTTTGACAAAATCAATTGACCAAAATGTGAGGGCTTATTTTGGGGCTCTCAATTCAGTTCCAAGGACGTATATGTCTATACTTATGCCAGTGCCACACTCTCTTGAGGACTACAGCTTTACAGTAAGTTTGAAATTGGGACATGTGAGACCTCCAAATTTGTTCTTTTTTGAAGACTTTTTGATTACTCTCTATCCCACACAATTTCACATTAATTTTAGGGTCAGCTTGTCACTTCCTGAAAAAAATATGAAGCTGAGATTTTGATAAAGATTGCATTGAATCTGTAGATTGCTTTGGGGAACACTGCCATCCTCAAAATAATAAGTCTTCCAATACAAGAATGTGAGATGCCTTTCCATTTATTTAGATCTTTATTTTTTCTCAGCAATGTTTTATAGCATTTGGTGTACAAGTCTCCTACTCATGGCTAAAATTATTAAATATTCTTTTTGAAGACAATGTAAACAGAACTGTTGTCCATAATTTCATTTTCAATTTGTTCACTTTGGTTAGAAGTACAATGCTTTGTGCATACTGATCTTTTGACATGCAACTCTGAAGACATTTATTACTTCTAATACGTTTTTAGTGGATTCTTTGGATTTTTTATATACAATACAATGTCATCTGCAAATAGAGTCTTACTTCTTTTTTTCCAATCTTGGTGCCTGTTTTTTGCTTTCTTGTCAAATCACTCTGGCTAGAATGTCTAGCACAAAGTTAAAAAGAAGTGACATCTGCTCATGCCACTTCTATTTGCTGATGATAATGATGAAGTGTTCAGCCTTTCACCATTAAGTATGCTGTTAAGTATGCTTGTTTCTTAGATGTCCTTTATCACTTTGAGGAAGGTCCCCTCCATTCCAAGTTCGTCGAGTATTTTTATTGCGAAATGGCGTTGAGTTTTCTCAAAGCCTTGTCTGTGTCTATTGAGATAATCATGTATTTTTTGTCCTTTATTCTACTGATATAATGTATTGTACTGACTGATTTCTGGGTTTTAAAACACTTGCATTCCTGGGATAAATCCTACTTGGTCATCACATACACATATAAACACATACACATATAAACACACACACACACACACACACACACACATAGATGTTTTTGGTTCTTTTTCAAACATCGTTGGAGTCAGTTTGTTAGTATTTTGTTGTTTAGGGGTTTTACATCTACATGGCCTATAGTTTTCTTTCCTAGTGATATCTTTGCCTGATTTTGGTATCAGGATAATTCCAGCCTCACATAGTGAGTTGGGAAGTATTCCCACCACTTCTGTTTTTTGGAAGAGTTTCTAAGGGATTGGAATTATTTTTTCTCAAAGTATCTAGTAGAATTTAGCAGTGAAGATATCTGGTCCTGGGCTTTTCCTTATGTGTAGGTTATTTAATTATTAAATTAAATCCTTTTACTTGTGTAGCATAATCCAGATTATCTTTCTCTTGTTGAGTCAGCTCCAGTTGTGTTTCATTAACAAATTTGTCCCTTTTACCAAAGTGTTATATTTGTTTGCATATGCCTGTTCATAGTATTCCCTAGTAAGTGACATTAGTTTTGTAAAGTTGATAGTGATGGCCCCTCTTTCATTCCTGATTTTAATAATCTCCTTTTTTGTTAGTCTAGCAAAGGTTTTGCCAATTTTACTGATCTTTTCCAAGAACAAAGTTTAGTTTTGCTGATTTTCCTGTATTTCATTTCTACTCTATACGTTATTTACCTCCACTATCGCCTCAATTACATCCTTCCTTATACTTCCTTTATATTTAGATTACTATTATTTTCCCTTCCTCTTAAAGTAGAATGTCAGGTTATTGATATGAAATCTTTTCTAGTGTAGGTATTCACAGATATAAATTTTCCTTTAAGTACTGCATTAGCTTAATTCCCTAAGTTATGTTTTGCTATAATTTTTGTTCTTCTCAAAAATTTTTTTTCTAATATTCTTTGGGATTTTTTCTTTGACCCACTGGTAATTTAAGTGTGTGTTGTTTAGTTTCCATATACTTTTGACTTTCCCCTATTTTCTTTGATTATTCATTGCTAATTTAATTCTATTGTGGTCAGAGAACATTTTATATTATTTCAATCTTTATAAATTTTTGAAGCTTGTATTATGTTCTAACATACTGTCTATCACAGCAAATATTCCTTATTTTTGAGAAAAATGTGTATTCTACAGTTTTGGGGCTTAGTGTTTTATAAATGTATATTATGTAGAATTGGTTTATACTCTATTATTTTTATTTTTTATTTAAGTATAGTTGATTTACAATGTTTCAGGTATACAGTAAAGTGATTCAGTTACACACATACACACACACATACATATATATATATATATATATATATATATATATATATTCTTTTCAAGATTCTTTTCCATTACAAGATATTGAATATAGTTCCCTGTGCTATAAGATAGGTCCCTGTTGGTTATCTATTTTATATATCTGTTAATGTCTGTATCTGTTAATGCCAAAGTCCAAATTGATCCCTCCTCCCCCCTTCCCCTTTGGTAACCATAAGTTTGTTTTCTATGTCTGTGAGTCTATTTCTATTTTATAAGAAGGTTCATTTGTATCATTTTTTTAGATTCCACATATCAGTGATATCATATATCTTTGTCTGACTTAACTTCACTTAGTATGGTCATTTCTAGGTCCGTCCATGATGCTGCAAATGCCATTATTTCATTATTTTTTATGGCTGAGTAATATTCCATTGTACATATATACCACATCTTCTTTATCCATTCATCTGTTGATGGACAAATTTGGTTGCTTCCATGTCTTGGCTATTGTAAATAGTGCTGCTATGAACACTGGGGCGCATGTATCTTTTTGAGTTAGAGTTTTCTCCAGATATATGCCCGGAAGTGGGATTGCTGGATCATATGGTAGCTCTATTTTTAGTTTTTTTAAGGAAACTCCATACTGTTCTCAATAATGACTGCACCAATGTACATTTCCAACAACACTATAGGAGTGTTCCCTTTTCTCCTCACCTTCTCCAGCATTTATTATTTGTAGACTTTTTGATGATGGCCATTCTGACCAGTGTGAGATGATACCTCACTGTGGTTTTGATTTGCATTTCTCTAATTAGCAATGCTGGACATCTTTTCATGTGCTTCTTGGCCATCTGTATGTCTTCTCTGGAGAAATGTCTATTTAGGTCTTTTGCTCATTTTTTGATTGGGTTATTTTTTTTGATATTGTACTGTATGAGCTGTTTGTGTACTTGGGAGATTAATCCCTTGTTGGTCACATTGTTTGCAAATGTTTTCTCCCATTCTGTAGGTTGTCTTTTCATTTCGTTTATGGTTTCCTTTGCTGTGCAAAAACTTTTAAGTTTAATTAGGTCCCATTTATTTATTTTTGTTTTTGTTTCCATTACTCTAGGAGACAAATGACAGCAATGTTATTTTTGGATCTATTTCAAAGAGTGTCCTGGCCATATTTTCCTCTAGGAGTTGAATAGTATCCAGTCTTACATGTAGGTCTTTAGTCCATTTTGAGTTTATTTTTGTATATGGTGTTAGAGAATGTTCTAATTTCATTCTTTTATGTGTAGCTGTCCAGTTTTCCCAGCACCACTTATTGAAGAGACTGTCTTTTCTCCATTGTATATTCTTGCCTCCTCCATCATAGATTAACTGATATAGGTGCATGAGTTTATTTCTGGGCTTTCTATCCTGTTCCATTGATCTATGTGTCTGTTTTTGTGCCAGTACCATACTGTTTTGATTACTGTAGCTTTATAGTATAGTCTGAAGTCAGGGAGCCTGATTCTTCCAGCTCCATCTTCTTTCTCAAGATTGTTTTGGCTATTCAGGGTCTTTTGTGTTTCCAAATTAGAAAAAAATTTTTTTTGTTACAGTTCTGTGAAAAATGCCGTTGGTAATTTGAGAGGGATTGCACTCAATCTGTAGATTGCCTTGGGCAGTATGGTCATTTTAACAACATTGATTCTTCCAATCCAAGAACACAGCATATCTTCCCATCTGTTTGTGTGGTTTTTAATTTCTTTCATCAGTGCCTTATAGTTTTCAGAGTACAGATGTTTTGTCTCCTTAGGTACATTATTCTTTTTGATATCATGGTAAATGGGATTGTTTCCTTTATACTCTCTTTATTCTCGTTGATCTGCTGCCTAGCTGTTCTATCCACTAGCAATGGTGAGATACTGAAATCTCCAAATACTATTGTGGAATTGCCATATTTCTCCCCTTACTTCTACCACTTTTGTTTCATGTATTTTAAAGTTCTATTGTTGATGCATTTACCCTTATAATTGTTTTTTCTTTATCATGGATCAACTGTTCATAATTCTAAAATGTTCCTCTTATCTCTAAAAACTTTTTGTTTTAAAGTCAAATTTATCTAAGGTTAGCATAGCCATTCCAGTTCTCTTATGGCTGCTGTTTGTATAGTATATTTTTTCCATCATTTTCACTTAATCTATTTGTAATTTGAATCCAAAATATATCTCCTATAGTTAGCATGCAAGTTTAGTGGGTATTTTTAATCCAAGTCATAATTTCAAGTTTTTGTGAATGTGTCATAATTTGTGTTGATAGTAGGCATTTTAATAAGATAGTGTGGCAACTCTCAATACTAATCCTCACAGGCTTCTTCTAGCTGGTGTTTGCTTGTCTATTTCTATTGATTTGTCTGAACTAGTTCAACGAAGTCTATTTCTCCTGTAATGTGCAACCTTGATATTTTCCTCAGAGGGCCACACTGCAACATGCATACTGTCTTCCTGACACTCAATGATGAGTCAGGTTTTAGCTCTGCCCTCTATGAATCCCTTTTTCCTTTATCTCCAAATTAAGCTTCTGGCTGGTTATCCTACTGAGATATTAGCCCCCTCTAATTGCCAGCTGATTGCTCTACAGTTTTCAAGAATATCCTCAGGCATACATTGTTCTACACTGAATCCCAACTCCTTGACAGAGGCAGGGTGTTGCCAATCTTTAAGGATTTCTCAACCCTCCCGGGGGAAATTTCTGTGCTTTGTAGCAGGAGCTTTGTGAATGTGTGCAAATGTGTGTGTGTGTGTGTGTGTGTGTGTGGCATATGTGCACACGTGCATGCAAGCAGGGAGTTGGGGGACTGCTGTTGCTCTCTCAATTGTTGCCACCACTCAGTGTGAAGCTTCTATACCCCAGAGTCACAGGTATCTGCCAAAAGTGACCAGCTGCTAAATCCACCTGAAATCATTCTTTAATCACAGGGAGCTGGAGGTGATGGAAGCTACCACATACCTACCAAGCCCTCTGGAGCAGCTTTTCTGAAACACTGAACTGTGTGGGAAATGGATCTTCTCACTTCATCTGCTTCCTCCCTAGATCCATTCTACCTAGCAACAGTCGCAGGTACGGAACTGGAATCCACACAGCCACTGCCAGCCACATGATATAAACTTTCCATAGCACAGAGAAGTGAAAATGACATCTGCTGATGTTTGCTAGCTACCCAAATCATTCCAAAAATCTCTTCCACCCCAGGATGCTGAGGGAGATTAGAATTGCCACTTGGCAACCGAACTTACTGGAACAGCAATTCTGTAAGGCAGAGCTGTGGGGATATAATTGCAGTCACTAACTGCATTTAACTAATAACTAAAGCCAGGGCCTCCCATTGTTCTTACCCTGTCTCCACAGATTTTTTAAAATAATTTTTCTCAATTTGTTATTAGCCCTTTAATGAATCTCCAGAGACTCTGAGTGATTGACTTTGTTGATTGTTACCAGTTTAATCGATGTCTGTCCAGGGGAGAGTGTTCTCTGAGCTCCTTTTACCAGCATACCAGAAATTCTACTCAGCCACTATTGAGTGCAACTGCAAAAGCCACCCCAGTTAGAACCACCTGGGTGAGCCCAGTCGACCCACAGAACTATTAGAGATATCATCTTATGGTTTTAATTTTGGGGTGGTTTCTTATCTAGTGATAGATAATCAGAACATACTATGGGATTTACTTCTATTTTTTTTCTTTTGTCTACTGTCACTGTTGTATGAGTCAAAGCTGTAAATCTTTATGAAGAAAGGAAAATCCAATATATTTTCTAAAATAGCTGTATTCACATCTTTCGGAAATTACATATCATCACTAGGTTTATTTGAACATCTTTTCTAGGATAAAGAAAGTCAAACCAAAAGATATTTATAATCTTATTTTAAACAACTTTCTCTGGATTGCCTATGGGATCAATCATATGAAGTGCCAGATTCCTCAGAATACTTATCATTCTTTATTCTCTATCCACTTATCTCATCCATTATAACAAAGGGCATAGTGACAGTCCTTCTCCCTCAGAAAAAAAAAAAAGAAGTCTTTCTTGATATGACTCTCATGTATTTTCTCCTCCATTATTCTATTTTGTAGCTTTCAAAGCCTGCAAACAGAATTTCCTATATGTATCTGCCCACCACTTTAAAGGGGAAAAAATAGATCTTAACTGCCTATTAAATGTGAATGAACTCCATCTTTGCAGAAAATAACTAATGTATTCAACTTTAATAACATATTTTTCTAACATTTCAAATTCCTGCAGATGTCAATTTAAATCAGGCAGTATATAATCAAAATGGTCTTTGTTAATTTTGAAACAATAGTAGTTGAAATTGTTTAAAATTCTATGCATATATTTTCTACAAGGAAACTTCTCATATGTAGAGTGTATTTTTTATCCTGACATTACGTTTCTCCTTTGAAGTAAATCAAGAGCTAGGAGCTATGCTGTTAGTGAGTTTGCTAGCAAACCAGGGAGTGACACATCTACATTTTTTTTTTTTAAAGAGTGTAGATTTTAGATCATTATTTGGAGTACAGTTCCAGTTTACAATTTCTTCTCTCTTTGACTATGTAGCTTTACTAATGAGAAAAAAAATATGCTTTGGGATATCTGTGCCAAGTTAGCTATATCTGCATATGGGTAAATAGTGGAAATTACTTTAAAGTGTGGGTTAAATACAATCAAATTATGTGACTCAAGGGATGCCAAAATATAATTATTATGAATTACCTAGGAATATGACAATTTTCAAAATTCTCTTTGAATACCACTGTGAAGAGCCTATTCAAACTGAGAAAGAAAAGCATAATTCAATGGCTGTCAACATAAGAAACACTGAGCAGGGAGTGAAAATGCTACAGAAATGATAACTTTCCTGATTCTCTAACAGCAATCTATATCTCCCTTGTTTCCTAGTTCTATACTGTTTCATACTCAATTTCTGTAAGAATGACTGTATATAAAAATATGAATATGTTAAACTGGAATGTTATAAGAAGTGCCCTTCTTAGGAGACATATGACTTCTTGTAGTTTTTAATGTCAACCTTGGTTAGAGGAAATCTGTCATTGGGTTAGGTAAGAATCCTCAACTTTTCTGCACAGTGTTTGTCAGGTTGTGGTTTTGCAACTCACATTTCAGGCATCAAAACACCTCAGAAATCCCAACAAATCTGTGAGGTAGGCCTATAATACAAACCCTTCCAGAAACCCACTGAAAGCAGGACAGTCCCCCTAGAATAAGTTCAAGACAGTCCTCTTGAACCTATTTAACTGATTATAAATTTTAGTAATAGTTTCGTAACTCCAGGGTATTGGTTATTTATTCAAAGTAGATATAAGGTTTAAAGAAAACAGTTATTTTTAAAATAAAAGATATTTTTTAAAAAGAACACAATGTTCAACTATAATATTATGTGATGCGTGCTAAAAATCACAACAAAAAATCCCTAAGAATTAAAAAACTTAATAGAACACACATACTGTCCTCCCGCTCACATTCAAATTTGTCACTTTAGAAGTCTATATCCTAAAATCTGAATTATGTCCAGAAAGGAATACATGGTAACCTGCAAAAAAATGTGAATTCACAAAAAAAGGTTTTTTTTTTTTCATATCAGCAGTCCACCCAGATAATTCCACACCCTTCATCTCTCTAGGTAAATATATAAATTATGTGAGATTACTGAAGTTCTTCTCCTCACACCTACTTCCTCTTTGTTTCTAGTTTTTAATTTTAATCTCACTTTCTCTAGTTTACTGTGAATACTCAAAAACTTTCTAACTTTTTTCAAAGCGTTTAGCAATCTCTTTCTCTCACTTTCATAAATATAGGCTCTATCCCTAAAACACATGTAGATATGGGGTCAGTCCTTATCAATGAAAAAGCCCACTCTAGCTCAACAGTTATCATCTTCATCAAAAGAACATCATTCCCAACATTTGTTGTACCAATCCCTCTAAAATATTAGCTTATAATCATTACTCTGTACTTTTACTTGTTCATTTATAATATGTGAATAACAATTTATTTATACTTATTCATATTGCCTTCCTTGGGTTTAGACAATTTAACAAATGGTAGCAACACATGAAAACTGATCCTCAAATTCTAGTTCATACAATCTTGTTGGAGAGAGAAATTATAATACAATAAATCCAGTAATACAACTTGATGAGTTGTATATCATATCAACTTGATACAACTTGATATAAACTTCTCTTGATATAGAGAAGTTTAAAGTGTCAATCCCATTCCAGAATATACAGCTTTTTTTTTTTTAAATCAAAGACTTCTATTCTTGGTCAAAATGAAGTAACAGGAACTGAACTGACACTCTCACCTGAAACAACATTGGACAAGATATGCCAAACAATGGTTTTAAAGGCATTGGACAAAGGTCAGTGATCTGTGAGAAGAGGGAAACTAACAAAGTTATCCCTATGATTTGCCCCAGCTTAGTGCCTGGAGAGTTTCCAAGTTGTGGCATAAGGTTGAGGACAGCAAGAGCACTCTGTCAGTCTTGTCAACATGAGAAAATGGAGCAATGTTCATGGTAGCATTATTTACAATAGCCAGGATATGGAAGCAACCTAAATGTACATCGACAGATGAATGGATAAAGAAGATGTGGTACATATATGCAATGGAATCTTAGCCATAAAAAGGAATGAAACTGAGTCATTTGTAGTGATGTGGATGGACCTAGAGTCTGTCATACAGAGTGAAGTAAGTCAGAAAGAGAAAAACAAATACTGTATATTAACGCATATATATGGTATCTAGAAAACTGGTACTGATGAACCTAGTGGCAGGGCAGGAATAGAGACACAGACATAGAGAACGGACTTATGGGGGAGGGGTGGGGGAGGGGAGTCTGGGACGAACTGAGAGAGTAGCATTGACACATATGCACCACCATGTGTAAAACAGATAGCTAGTGGGAAGCTGCTGTATAGCACAGGGAGCTCAGCTCAGTGCTTTGTGATGACCTAGAGGAGTGGGATGGGGAGGGTGGGAGGGAGGCTCAACAGTGAGGGGATATATGTATACATATAGCTGATTCACTTTGTTGTACAGCAGAAACTAACACAACATTGTAAAGCAATTATAATCCAATAAAGATATAAAAACATTTCAAAAGAATAAATAAATAAATTTTAAAAAGGAGCTATGATTCTGGAGAAGCCATCCTGACTAGAATTGGCAGAGCACAATATTTGCAAGAAAAGAGTCTGTACAAAGAGAGAGCTCTGGAGATGTGCAGAGTCCTCTTTGAATGTTCAGGTGAGTATTTATCAGTACATAAAATTAAGAAAAATAATAAAGGCATGGGAAAAACAACCCAATAGGATTAAAGGAAATAAAAACCAAAACTCACACAGGACTAGTAATAGTTCATGTTCCCTCCAGGAAGAGTAGAAAACCTAACATGTCATGGGGCATCAAGCAGAGTACTCAGTAGATTTTTTGTCAGTAGTGAGGCAAAATTAGCCATTGAGAAGACTGCTTTAGTATTTGAAAACAAATACTAAAATTAATACCGAAAAGGGTCCTGAAACAAAGCTCAAGAAGGTTTATATGAACATACCTAACACCCACAAAGGTTAAAAATCTCTGTGCTTGGGAACAAATCAAAAAATTATCAGATGTTCAAAGAAGCAAGCAATATAACACATAATGAAAGGAAAAGTTAATCTATCAAAACAACCAGACATGACACAGGTGAAAGATTAGTAGCCCATGCTTTCAAGAAGCTAAACATAGATAACATTAGAAACATCAAAAACACAAAAAAAAAAAAAAAAAACCTAAACAAAGTTTCACTAATGAAAACTACAAAGAATTAGATGAAAAATATATTGAGGTTAAAGGCATAGTAGACAGAAGAAATGATTAATGAACATGAAGATATACCAAAAGAGACTACCTAAGATGAAACACAGAAAGAGAAAAAACTGGCAAAAGATCTAAAAAAAGAATATACCACTGAGCTTTAAGACATCTTAAAACAAGTTAATACATGTGTATTTTAAACCCCCAAAGGAGATTAAGAGTGAAGAAAACAAAATATTTGAAAACATAACAACCCAATTAAAAAAAAATGATGAATATCATAAACCCCCAAATTCACAGGTCAACACAAAAAAACCTGAAAACAACTGAACCAAGGAACACTGTAATCAGTGATAAAGAGAGAAACTTAAAACAGCCAGAAAATAAAAGATGCATTACAAGTAAAGGAACTAAGATAAGTATGACAGCAGATTTTTTGGTCAGAAACAATGCTAACAAGAAGGCAGTGGAGCAGTATCTTTTAAGTATTGAAAGAAAATAGCTGTTATTTGAAGTTCTATAACCAGTGAAAGTATTTTTTCAAAAATAAAGGTGAAATAAAGACCTTTGAGATATACACAAGCTTTACAAATCAACAACAAGTAGATATGCACTACAAGAAACCTTGAAGGAAGTACTTCCTGGCAAAAGAAAAATATTACCAGAGAAAATCATGATCTATTTTCAAAAAAAGAAAAACTCTGGAAATGGTCATTATGTGGCTAAGTATAAATATTTCTTATTATGTAAATATCTTTAATACATAGTTGATTCTTTAAAGCAAAAATGAGTTGTAGAGTACATAATATACATACAAATGTATGACAATAATAGCAAAAGACTGGGAGGAGAAAAATGGAAAGAGAGTGTTCTAAGTATCTTTTTTCTCCCTAAGTTTCTTATATTATACATGAAGTGATATAATATCACTTCAAAGTATTATAATTTAAAGATGTATACTGTAAGACATAAAGCACACGCTGAAATAACCTGAGAAATAATTATAATGAACAAAGCAAGTAAATAAAATTAAATCATAAAAATAATAAATCAATCAAGAATAAGGAAGAAAAAGTGGAAAGAGAAAAAAATTAACAAATGGGGCAAATAGAAAATAAATCCAAGATGTAAACTTAAACCAACCCTATCAATAATCATATAAAATATAAATGGTCTAAACAACCCAGTAAAAAAAGAAGAGACCATCAAATTGGATGAAATAACAAGACCTAACTATATTCTGCCAAAAAGAAATCCATTATGCATATAAAAACAAAAATCGGTTACAAGGATGGAAATAACATGCTAACACTAATCATAGAAAAACTGGAACACCTATATTAATATCAGACAGAATAAATTTTATGGCAAAGAATGTTACTAGGGATGCAAAAGGGCCATTTCTCAATGATATATGAGCCAATTCAGCAAGAAGACTTAATAACCATAAACATTTATGAAACTTAGAGTTTGTAAATAAGTGATAAAAAAGCATTTGAATTGCAAGGAGAAATAGACAAATCCACAACTAGAGACAGAGATTTCCACACTCCTCTCACTCTGCTTCATAGAACAAGTATACAGGGGCTTCCCTGGTGGTGCAGTGGTTGAGAATCTGCCTGCTAATGCAGGGGACACGAGTTCGAGCCCTGGTCTGGGAAGATCCCACATGCTGCGGAGCAGCTGGGCCCGTGAGCCACAATTACTGAGCCTGCGTGTCTGGAGCCTGTGCTCCGCAACAAGAGAGGCCGCGATAGTGAGAGGCCCGCGCACAGCGATGAAGAGTGGCTCCCACTTGCCACAACTAGAGAAAGCCCTCGCACAGAAACGAAGACCCAACATAGCCATAAATTAAAAATAAATAAATAAATAAATAAAAATTAAAAAAAAAAAAAAAGAACAAGTATACAGGAAATCAGAAATGATATAAAAGTTTTGATGAACACAATGACCAAATTAACCTAAGTGACATTTGTAGAACATTCCATGTCATGACACAATAATGTGTCTTCTTTTCAATTGAACAAAGAAGATGCACTGAAATAGAACTCACTGTGGTCCAAAAAACGTATTACCAAATTTGAAAGAATTCAAGTCATTCCAAGTATGTTTTGTGACCACAATGGAATCCAATTAAGAAGTCAACTCTAGAAAGGTATCCCCGCATACTATTTTAAAATAACCTATGCAACAAAGAAGAAATCAGAAAGAAAATTAAGATTATTTTAACTGTAAGAAAATCAAAACATCCAGATATATGGGATGCAGCTAAGAAAATGATTAGAGGGCATTTTTTTAAAAGCATAAAATGCCTATGTTAGCAATGAAGCAATGTGTCAAACAACATCCTCAGTTTTTACCTTAAGAAACAAACAAAAGAGCAAGCTAAATGCAAATTACACAGAAAAATGGAGCTAATAATAACAACACAGTAGAAATCAAGGAAATATATAACAGAAAAAGAGGAAACCCATATAATAAAAATGTCGGTCTTTGCTAACACATGTGAATGGCAAATAAGCAAACAAAAAAGACGGTCTACAATGCAAATTAAAATCACATTGATATACTATGACATACCAAAGAATGGGAAAAACTAAAAATTATAAGAAAAAAAAAACAACAAAGAAACAAAACAACTGCCTCTATCAAGTGTTGGCAAGAATGTGGAATCACTAGAACTCACATCTAATGCTGGTCAGAATCCAAAATGGTACAATCATTTTCAAAAGAAGTTCAAAGCACATACCTGTAATTCTTTCCTAGTTATTTATCCAAGAGTAGTAAACTCATACGTCTACAAAAACACTTGAACACAAACGTTCATAGCAGCTTTATTTATAAGAGGGAAAAAACCAACATCAACCCCAAATCCAAATATGTCCCTCAACAGGCAAATGGATAAAGTAATTTTGATATATCTATATAATGGACTATTACTCAACAACAATAACAATAAAACACAATTATTCATATAGGCAACAACACAGATGGATCTCAAAATAATTATGCTGAGTGAAAGAGCCAGATAATAAGAGTATATACTGTATGATTCTATTAATATAAAATTCTAGAAGATGCAAACGTACAGTGACAGAAA